>NW_010531391.1:0-10850 GCF_000687285.1 Phaethon lepturus | reverse complement strand
ACCTTAGTGATTCTGTGATTCTGTGATCTCTCTGAAATACCTGGCTACCGAGGAGCAATAGCAGCCTGGAGTTCTCCATGCTGGTTCATTTTTCAGAATTGTCACCACCTGCACATGCATTTTTAAGAGTGGGACATTTCCCATCCATTGGTGAGCGATTTGGGGGGGTCAGTGCATCTGTGTGACGTCCGTGGTGCCCAGCAATGGACTGTGCTTTGCTGAGCTGCTGTTTATCACCCCACTGATTTTTTAAGTTCAGGAAGAACAGTGATTTTTTTAATTCGGGAAGCTGCTGCCAACATCACTCTGAAAGTGGGCTTGGGCTTTTTCCTTTGATGGGGAAAGCAGATGTGGTGCTGCTGCACTTTGCTGCAGGAGTCTCAGGTAAGACTCAGACCTCCCAATCTTTCGCATTGTTTTGTCTTAATCCAGGAAATCAGACTGGCATCTTTCTTATTTCTGCCGCTTTGAGAGACTTAGAGCTTTCATTAGATGCTGGATTTTGATCTTAGCTAATAAAAAGCAAAGAAAAATCATACACACAGTCTAGCAGGGGGATTGAATATTGGTGCAATATGAAAGGTCCTCTCAGGTGCGGCTTGTGCTGTATGGTTTGTGTAGTGTTCAGCAAGGCCCTGTCAGTTCTGGGGTTTCCTGTTGCTCATAGCATTCCTTTACTATTACTTTTCTTTTTTGTCTTGCTTTGTAGAATTTGATCTCTGCTTTAAATTACGTCTCCAGTAATGTGTGTGCTCTGATTATTGCAATGTGCCTTGCTGAATAGGGATCATTCCCTTCCTCAGTTTCAATTCGCTTCACCTTGGCTTATAACTTTACTTTCTGGGGAAAGGAAAGGTTTGTTTTCCTTTGGGATTGCTGGAGATGATGGTCTTTGATTTCTATGTCCGTGGCCTGAAATCATTCTCAAATCCAGCCTGTCATATTGAAATGATTTACTTCTTTCATTGTTTGAAGCTCCCTGTTATTTCTTGCCAAATTTGTGTGCAAGAACACTCATTCTTGCATTTGCCAAGACTTTCTGCATCTGACTGAACTGGCAGGTTCACAAGTGTCTTTCATAAGGAGGATTTTACAGACAAGAACTCCGGGGAAAGGGATTAAGCCTTTTTGTTGTTGTTGTTGTTGTTTTTGGTGGTGGTCCTGAGTTTGTGGCTGCTGAGAGGATGATAAATGCTGTGCACAAGACACACCATGACAAATGCGCATCCCTCTGAAAGGATGGATGTAATTGTCTCTTTGCCCGTCGTCACCTATATTACAATTTACGTTCATGTCAAGGCAGAAACTGCTCATAGTGCAACAACCTGTGCAGTGCAGAGCAGCTCTGAAGTGGTGGCAGAGGGCTGGTCGGTGGTTCCGAGGAAGTGTCCAAAATAGATAAAACAGGACTTCAGGGGGCTGCATATCAATATTTTCCCATCTTAAACCTGTTTGTATACTAATTGCCTATGGATCAGGCACCTTCATTCAATGTATATTTGCTAGTAGTGGATAATACGAGAAAACTTCTGTCCATGCTCTGAACTAGTTTTTCTTATGTTTCTGGGGATCTGCTAAAGCTTTTAGATAAATAGAAGTGTTAATAGAAGATAAAGTGTTAGACAGAGTTTTTTTAGATAGTGTAGATGTTCAGTATCTATGTTTTCGTCCCTGGCACAGCTGAAGTGCCTAAGCCCAAACTTCCCAAGTAGTTTATGGTCAATGCTTTTGTGGTATCTGCAGGTAAAATTGTGTCTGAACACCTTGATTGGGTTTGTTGAAAGTCCTATGAAACAGAGACACACTGTTCCCCTAGCATATAGGTCCTTTGGGCCTGGGATCACATAGGCAGTTGTGGGGCAGGGCGAGGAAGAAAGTTTTCTGCCTTTAGTTTGCTCTGACACTGATTTGCCTTCTTGGCCTTGGGCAAGTTTACTAACCTCCATGGTGTAGCTTTCTCACTTGTGAAAGGTAAATGCTATGCTGGTTTTAAAACATAGATGGTGTTTTTGAGGGTTAATTAGTTGGTATTTGAGGCACAATAGTTTTATATAGGGGTTATTCATTGAGTTCTGGTCCCTTCCTTTGCTCAGGAGGGTGTTAATTGCTGTCTGCTTATGGGATGGCTCTGATAAGATGAGAGTAAATACATATGGAGGTGAGTGTGTGATTAACAAAGTGAGCCTGGGGTATAACAGATTTCCCCAGGCGAGAAATTGAGTTGTTGTTGGCTGCTGGCTTTCCTTTTGGCATGTGTTCCTGGAAAGGCCCTGGTTTAGGGAGCACCCCATGACGACCTCACGCTCCTCTTGGTGCTTTCAGGGCTCCTCACTCGCTTCCAGAGGTGCTCAGCCACATAAGGGCAGGAAGGATCTGAAATTCCCTCCCTCTCCGATCTGTGTGGCCAGGTGAGGAAGTCAGGAACGTAATTTCATGCACCATAAATACTAATAATGCCAGGTACTTATCATCTGAGCATGCACATTAATGTGGTGTGAGCTCTCTCCCCTGGCTGGAGTCGGTGTAATCACACTTAGGACCTGTTTGTCTTGGCGGAGCTGCCCTTATGAATGAGGTAACTTAGGAAAAGACATTCCTTCACTTATGGCAAACTGCTAAAAATATCTGAACTTCTACAGGCCTGGGGAGAAGGGCAGGAGCTGGGGTAAAGCTCAGAGCATGGGCCTCTGGAGATGGAAAGATGTGCTCCTTTTCAGAGCCAAGCAGGGGCTGCGAACCCCCGTCCCTTGGGCACATCACCTTTGTAGGACTGGGCTTTATGATGGAGTGTGTCTTGGGGCTGGAAGTGCTATGCTCACATTTAGCCTCTCAGAGCATGCAAGTTACAGCGAATGACCTCTGTTTGCTGAAAACCCTGTTTTGCTTCTCAGTGACTTAAACACTGAATTTACAAGAGTGATGCAAGAGCCCCTGCTCTGCAAATAGCTGTGAGAGAGTTTTGGACGATGACTGCTGCTTTGGGACAGAGTACACAGCAGTCTCGTTAACCGAAGATGGGCTGAAGATTAATATGCTTTCCTTCTGCCCTTTAAAATGAAAATTAAACAGCCTTACTCTTTGATGGTGGGAAGAAATGCTTGTAAAGGCTTAAAGCTAGGGCTGTTAAACTATTTGGACGTGCAGGGATGGCCTAGTTTGGACTGACCAAGCTGACAGTCGCCTTTTGTGTGTGTGTGTCCCTGTGTTTAAGAGAAGATTTAAAAAAAGGAACAAAAAAAAAGCAACATTTCACAGCCTGAAGGAAGCTAATGAAGTGATGCAGTTATGCATCCCCCCCGAAGATCTGGCCCCAAGCCTTTGCAGACAAAGAAAAGGGTTTGCTCAGGTAGTGTTTATTATGCAGTGAGAGTTCCTGTTGCCGCTGTTCCCGTGCGGCTGGAACCACAGCCCTCTGTGTTTTTATGTGCACGTGCATGCGCTTACTTAGATGCACTTCATAAATCTCCTTTGAAAAATGCATTTATTTTTGGGGGGAGTATGGAACTTGGCAATCAACAAGTCAACTGAGAGAAAAATCAAACCTGGGATTGGTTCAGTCACCAGCTCCGGGGCGAGGGGGGCTGCGGAGATCAGCGTATTTATAAGTGCACAGTAGCTGGAATGGGTGTGTCGGCTACTTTTCTGGCAAGGCTGAAGTTGCTTGATTATTAAGAATGATTCTTTATTATTTATGTCACCCATCTGAGGCTGCTGTATCTCTGCAGATGTGCCCGAAAGCAGAAAAGGGAAGCATAGGCAGCGCAGCCAGACTGCTTAAGTTTTATTGGAAAGCACTGCTTTCGTTGTGAGAACAGCTTTTTAAGGCCAGCCAGCTCCGTCTGTCCTTGTTTTGCTTCCAGGAATGCAAGGGGCTGGGGAGAATGAGAAGCAAGGAAATGCAATTTTGAAACTCTGGATGACCATGAAAGAGAGCAGAAAGAAAAGCAAGAAAATCATAAAAACACTGTAGTGGAGGCCAGCAAAAGAATGGCACAGTCCTGAGAGTGTGACGGGGCAGTAGGAACTGTAGCTATGAAGAGTCCTCCAGCTTGTAGCCTTCACTACAGAGGCTGGGTTGAGATTTGGTGCTTTTTGAAATCCAAGTGAACGTGGATGTGTTTTCACTCATTTCCTCTTGCAATGCCTGCAATGGAAAAGACTGTACCTGTCCGTGAGAGCGACTTACAGGTCCCACTTACTGTTACTCAAAAGCTTTGTGTTAGCTTTTGGTACCCCACAGGGTGCTGGGAGATACTTTTATCCTGCCTGTATGGAGAACTGACACCAGGAGTGATGTAAAGCATGATCCGCATGAGCACTTATGTGCTTATGTGCATCAGCCAGCAACCGGGACCAGTCAGCAGTTCTCCCATTCCCAGCTTGAAAGCTGCAGGAACCAAATGCCATCCTGCCAGCAATTCTTCTGCCTCCATGACTAGCTTGTGTGGCTGATGAATGAAGCAACAAAATGGTTGTGGGCTTCTTTCCCTGGACAGCTGGACTGTTGTTGCTGTTGCTCCTCAGAGAAGAGCAGCAGCATGGACCATCAGGGCTGCTGTAAGGGGGCACAGTCCTTCCTCACCTGCATTGCAAAACTCAAATCCGCCCATGTGGTGGTGAAGCTTCACAGCAAGGCTCTGCCCCATGTCTTTTCAGGCTCAGGGCTGTGCAGTTGCGGAGCTTCCCCAGGAGGAGAAGGCAATTCCTTCAGCAGGGTTCTTTGGTCCCTTCAGGACGTGGAAATTATTAAGCCCTCCTGAGGCTGAGCTGGGGTTTGCAAGAGCATCTCTTGTTTCCTGAACTCCAGTGACAAGATTGCAGAAGGTGGCTGTAGCATGCACTTTTCTGATGGAGAGTGGCTGTGACTGCTGGGATTTGCACCGAAGCTGGTGCTGTCAGTGTGGCAAGAGACTGCTGCAGGAGATGAGTCCTTCAGGGGTGCTTAGCTGAGCTGCCGGTGCTCCTGGGCATGCGCAGCACATGCCAACCTTAGACGTCAAAGTAAGTCTAGGTGTAAAGAAATTTAGTGAGATATCTGGGCAGGAAATAATTTTTTTTTTTTTTGACAACTCATTTTGTTAGTGTTGAGCACTTACCTGAAGTGTTAAGCACTTATTCCGAAGTGAAATTTGTGTGCCTGATAGCTGTGTCATGAACCCTGCCTTAAGTGGTACACCCAGGGTGAGAAATAAAACGAGTGCAAAGAAAAAGCAGGCAGAGCCCAAGCTGCTGCACCAAGGTTTTCCTTCTCCTGTACAGCTGGGACTAACCTTATGGCTTTTTCTTTGCTATGGCTGATGTGGTAAGATCCTTCATGCCAGTGGTCACAGCTTTAGCACTCTCCTCTCTCTGTTGTAGTGACTACAGGGAAAGGCTACCTTGTCTACATCTTCTCTTTTTCCCTGTGCTTTGCCAGGATGATGCATTTATTTGGGTTGGGTGTCACATCCACTGCTAGAACAACACTGCTGGCTGCCAGAATCAGGTCACTGCTGGTCATTTGCTGAACATTTGGTTATTTCAGGCTTTGGCACTCTGAAACATTTAGATGATGATTTACAAATGTCATGTTGTGGAAGAGGAGGCTCCTGGGAGATCTTATTGCAGACTTCCAGTACTCCCTTTAGGGAGCTTACAAGAAAGATGGGGACAGACTTTTTAGCAGGGCCTGTTGCAATAGGACAAAGGGTAACGGTTTTAAACTAAAAGAGGGCAGATTTAGCCTAGATAGAAGGAAGAAATTTTTCACAATGTGGGTGGTGAAACCCTAGCCCAGGTTGCCCAGAGAGGTGGTAGATGCCCCATCCCTGGAAACATTCCAGGTCAGGTTGGACGGGGCTCTGAGCAGTCTGGTCTAGGTGAAGGTGTCCCTGCTCATTGTAGGGGCGTTGGACTAGATGATCTTTAAAGGTCCCTTCCAACGCAAACTATTCTATGATTCCATGACTCTATAAAATCCCATCCAAATAATGCTCTGCTTTATAAAATGCATTGGATGGATTTTGGGCTGGGGTGAGACAAGGCAGAATACAGAGTTATAGAATCACAGAATCATTAAGGTTGGAAAAGACCTTTAAGATCACCAAGTCCAACCATCAATGCAACACCACCATGCCCACTAAAATACATCCCTCTGTAAATGCATAGATGTGCTTGTCTGAAACAAAAAGCAAGAAGAAAGGAAAGGAAAGGAAATACAGGTTGAGCAGCTCCAGAATGAAGATGTGGAGGTGGGTGGTGGGGTCATGTAATCTTGTTATGAAGAAATGACAGTTCGTTGTTCCAAGGCAGAAGTGCCTTGTAATGTAAATAGAAATACCTTCTTCCTTCAAGGATGAAACCTGTCAGTCTGCTGACTGGTGACTTTTACACTGCTTGCAAATAGTAATCAAACACTTAACTGACTCACAAGTAAGAGATGCTAATGAGAAGTTTTCTGTTTCAAATCAGAGTCCTAGATAAGTTACGGAAGAGAAGAGACAGGACTTGTAATAATGCAGAGGTGACTCCTGGGTGCTTTGCCTTCCTCATGTTCAGGGGCTGGGAGGTCTAATCCTGCTGTGATGTTTTGGGGCATGTGAAGGCATTTCCTACAATCCTCTGCACATACGCACCCCCAAAATCCCCAGTAATACTTGGAGAGAGCTTCTGGTCTTCCTTGCTTTTTTTCTGTCATGCTGTAGGTTTGAAATATCTTCTCTTTGCTGATAATGGATGGCTGTATGGGGAAGTGTGATGGAAATCCATTTGAACTAAATTTCTTGTACACAGTTTGTCATGTCTGTAAGGACTTGAAACCCAAATTGCCTCTTCCAGTCCTTTGCTCACTGGATCTTTGGCTTGTGTAGCCAGCCTGCATAGATGATCTAAAGGTTCACCTTTTATTTAGCTCCCTCTGGACAGACTGGAGTTTTAAATCTGCTTCCCTAACTTATATGCTTTTCTGCCATCCTTATAAGGTTAAAAAGTGTTAAAAAGAGCTCCTGGTCAGCTGGCAACATGATGTCTCAGTCACTTCATATAGACCTTATCACTGCCATTTTGGAGAGCAGAGATGGTCAAAGCTCGGTTGTCATATCCAGGCAAGGGGATTTGATGACCAAGAAAACATCTGGGACTGAATTAGTCTGGCTTAAGTCTGGAAGGCTCTGGAGATTTGGGGAAAGTGACTGGGAAACCAAGAACGATTTCTAACAGTACTGTGTCCATGGCTAGCAGGCAATATAAAGTTGCAAACACAGGCTGGCTTTGTCAGGATCTTCTTGTACCCATGGAGAGGTAACTGCTTCACTCCTCAGTCATGCAGCTGTAAGCTCCTTTCAAGAGCTGATTTAAGCAGGATGAACAATGACCACTCCTGACAGATACTCGGTCAGGGGAGACTCTTCTGGGCAATGCACTTTCATGCTTTCCTTTCCATTAGGAGTGTTTTCCTCGTGACTAACCAAAATTTTCCTGATGCAATTTCTCTCAGCCTGTTACTTCTCATGTGTCTGAATAAGCATAGAAAACAGAGCATTTCTTTCTGCTGTCTAGGAACCTTTATATTTTTGAAGCCTGTTTTCACATCTCCCATGTTCCTTCACAGTCTTCTGCTGTTTATGGTGACAGTATCAGTATTGCTTAAATTAGTGTTTGTTCTTTTTCTTTCCTCTGGATTCTCTCCTGGAGGTCCATGTTTCATTTGCAACCAAGAGCCCCAGACCAGGCACAGTACTCCAGCTGAGATCTTACTACTGTTGACCAAAAGGAAAGGGTTTAGATATTCTGGTCTGAGGTCCATCAGCCACTTGACATCACTGGTTGATGTTCACCCTGGTGATCTGCAGGTGTGCTATGTGGAAAGCTGATTTTCATCCTGTATTTAAAGCCTAGTGGATTGTTCCTGGCTGACTTTGGTATCTTGGACTTGTCTGTATCTCTAGCCTCTCAAGATCACGTTGAATTCTCTCCCTCTCCCTTTATTGCAGTCCTTCCTAGTTTGGTATCATCTGCAAATGTAATAAACATTATCTATATTCCAGCATCCTGGTCATCATCCAGGTACTCTGTGTCCGGGAAAATGAAAATATTTTCATTAGAATCAGATCTAAGACTGACCTCTGTAAAACCTCACTTGATGTATCCTTTCACTGTGAAAATGAATCATTAACAACTACACTCTAAACGCTTTTCCAGCTAGTTTAGTTTCTGCCCTAATAGCACACCATGTTTCTGTAGTTTGATTATGAGGAGGTCCTGAGAGACACTGTTCTTTCCAAGACACTGCTGATGTGGAGCCTCTGGATAGCGAGGGTTCAGATTAACAGCAAATTAATCCTCTGGTGAAGGCAAAACATAAATGAAATACTAGAACACACGTGGTCACACTGAAGGCTACTGCTCATTTTTCTTTCCTCATTTTCTGAGAAGCAGCACAGCTCTGTTTCTCAAGACCACATGGCATTGACTCTAATGCCGTAACGCAAACAGTGCATCTTTCAGAATATTTAATTTTGACTTTCATGCTCGAGGCACATGAAGTCTTCCTTCTCCAAAACACCATTCCCAGGACAGGGGAATACTGTGTAGAATGAGTGTTGGTGTTCCCACACCTTTCTGAATAGCTGCACAGTAGGAAGCCAGCGTTGCCTGAAAAATACATTTTATTTGTGGAATTGGTAAATCCTGGTTTGTGATGACATTTTGGGGGATTAAAACATACGAGTCAGATTACTTATCGACAATAATAAGTGAGCTCCAGCCAGGAAGAATATATGATACTGCATATAAATAGGTGCTAAGTAGGAATATACTGTTAGGATAGTTTTATAGTGTGACTGCATTAGCTGGGAGGAAGGCAAAAATTAGTTTTCTTCCTACAGTGTTTGCATCACAGATTCTAGCTGTAGCTCACCTCTGGTCAAACTCTATTTGTATTAAATATACAGACACAAGTCTTTTTGCTGCATCTCTGACTACTTTCACTGCCTGCATCCATACTAGCAAACTTCACAGGTCCAAGGTGTGGGGTGGGCTCAAGCACTACCCTGCATCGTCCAAACTGCTTAATTGTTCCTGTGCTTTTTGCCCTGGCTTTGTCTTCTGCTAAGTAGCCCTTGTCCAGGCATGATTTGGGAGCTAGCGTGGGCCAGCGACTCTTCCCAGCAAGCAGCGTGAATGAAGCCACGCTGTGTGGGAGGGTGGAATTTTAGCCATATGGACACAAGCTGTGCTGTGTGTCTTGCCCTGAGGGTCAGAGAATGAGCCTTGACCTGTCTTATTTATAAGCATAGAGGTAGCGACCACAGCACCCTTACAATTGTAAGAAAAGGTAAAAAACATACTTATATATAAATTTTAAATGATTGTGAAAGGTCTCCTTCCCCTTCTGCATCCACCAGGACTGTTTTTAAGTCCAGATGTTAATACTTGTGCATAGGTGACTTTTATTGCTGTTCATGTGTGTCTACTTTGTTTGGACAAAGGTTCTTTTGTGCTTGAGGATTAGTGCTTCATGAGCCATGGGTTTGTCTTCAAAATAGTTTTTTTGTGAGTGTTATTAATATCTAATTTATGGTGTGGGGGAGGAGAAAGGAAAGCCTGTTGTTTGGATTTTTGACTCATTAGCTTTATTCTGTGAGCAGATGAATAACTCTGTGAGGAAGGATGCTTACACGTATGGTTCATGACATGACTTGAGCTGGATTGTAAGCTCTTTACCACCAAAGCAGGGCAAACCTGGCTGCTTGCTCCTGCTGATTGTTTGATAAATCCGGTCATTCAATTCACTGAAATGGCAGAAAACTAAAAATGCAAAAAAGTGACTGTTTGGATTTGTAAGTGAAATCAGCTTACTTTTGACTGGGCAAAGGGGGACAGATCAAGTTGAAGAATGTGGGTATGGGGATAGCTAGAAACAGGGAAAGAAGGGGAATCAGAGTCAGAAAGAGAGAAAAGGAGGGAAGAGGGGAGAGAAACTAAAACCTCCTCTTCTTGGCAAGAGTAGACTCTTAATTTGGCTTAGCTCTTTGGTGAAATCTTGCTTTTCTAGGCAATAGAGAGAACTGGATGCCTTCAAAGAACAGACCACAACAAGAATCCAGGACATGTATTGTAGGATGGGCTGAATTGCTTTGTCAAGGTGATTGCACCTGTTATTGATACAGGCAATTTCATCATCTAGTTTAAACTAATCACTTAAATTTTAGACTAGGCCTGATGTGACGTAAAGCATGATGTTGGACTAGTATGTGTAACATTATCAACACGTGAGCAGGACTGAAGCTTCAACATTTAAACGTCAAGATAAAGCTCAAGCGAGACATTCCTGTATGCCTAGTCTTAAACGAAATTTCTCTTCCTTCTGTTATCGGAGCTAATATTAGAATATTAGTTCAGTTAGAAAATCAGTTAGAAAAGTTGACTGTCAGAAGCATTTCTTGATGCTAAAATCCGTTGGCCACCACAAACTCCCACACCATCCATGTTTGATGTTGCACCTCATTTGTGTCAGCAAGTTTGCAGATGACACCAAGCTGAGTGACGCAGTTGATGATTACCTTGAGAAAAGGGATTCCATCCAGACGTGCCTTGACAGCCTTGAGGACTGGGCCCATGAGAACCTCATGAAATTCAACAAGGCCAAGCGCAGGGTCCTGTACCCGGGCAATCCCCAGTGTCAGTACAGACTGGAGGGTGAATGGACCGAGAGCAACCATACAGAGAAGGACTTGGGGATACTGCTGGATGAAAATTGGTTGTGAGGTGGCAATGTGCACTTGCAGCTCAAAAATCCAACTCTATCCTGGGCTGCATGAAAACAAATGGGTGGCCAACCAGTGGAGGGAGGTGATTCTGCCCCTCTGCTC
>NW_010531390.1:14427-14792 GCF_000687285.1 Phaethon lepturus | reverse complement strand
CGAGCAGAGCCAGGGCGAGAGGAAAGAGAGGTGTGTACGTGAGTTTTCTGTCAGTAGCTGAGAGTTTTCTGTCAAAGCTGGCAGAAGCTGGTGATAAATTACACAAAATGAATGTTCTCCTGGTGGAGATGGTTCTGCCTGCGGCAGTGAAGGGCGGAGGGCACGGGGGTGGCCAGGCCTGGCACGGCTGGGGCCGGGGGCTCTGGGAGGAGCTCAGTGGGGTTCGTGGCGTCGGAAAAAGCGGTGTCGCTTCGAGCAGTGTGGAAACCTGTGGGCAAGGGCCTGCACCCAGCGCTGTCCCCACCTGTGGGGTCGGGTGTGGTGGCAGCAGCTGCAAAGCCCTGGGCTGGCTGGGGCAAGGGCGC
>NW_010531390.1:0-14396 GCF_000687285.1 Phaethon lepturus | reverse complement strand
CTGCCAGGGGAGCAGCGTGTGGCGGCAGGGTGCTGCCGGGAGAGCGGGGCTCTGGGAGGGGGCCTCGGGCCCAGCTGCTGTGTGCCGCAGCTTTTGAGCCTGAACAGGTACAAGGAGTTCCTTTTAATTATTTGCCTTAGTTAATGTTTACTTATGGGCTTCCTCAGATGCCACTGAGGAAGTCAGTCATGATTAACTGCAACAAGGCATAGAAGCAGTGCTAAGTATTGGGAAATAACCAGTTTCTGTGACAGAAGGGGGACGTAAAGCACTGAAAATGTGAAAGGGAAGGGTGGCTGCAGTTCGGGTGCGAAGGCGGCATCGGAATTCTTAAAATGGCATCGAGTGTCAGCATTAATGCTCCTCTGAGCTTTACAGCCTCAGAAACTCCTTTAATTCAAGCCGTTTTGGATCATAAACAGTTATTCCCAGTACTGCTGAGACCAGTGTCACACTAGTATCACAATTTTGATGTTTGATGTCTGTCATCCATCAGAAGGCAAACACAATTACATGCATATCAAGAATACCTCAGAGCTGTTTAAGAAATCAAGGTTAGTCACAGAAGGCTTTTGATGTTCCTCTTCTCCCTCATGGCTGTAGAGTTTTACAGTAAGATTTAAGTGAAGATGTTCTAGTTAAGGATTAAGAGGTGTTGTTGGAGAAGCAGGACAGACACTTCAACTCGCATCTCTAACAAATGACAGTGACCTCAGGCCAGACTGTGGGAAGGTATTAGTAGTACTGTGGGCTCTGGGAATCAAAGGTGAAAAGGTAAAATTTCGTTTTGGAAATTGGTGGTTTGGGGTTTTTTTGTATGTGGTTTTTTTATTAAATGAGCCTGATGCTGTTTAGGTCATGTTTCTCTGTTATGATTCATCAAAACACACTTGTCTGGATTTTGTCCCAGTGCAAGGGATTGCCTATTGCAAGAGATGCTGCTTTGCCTCAGTAATTTTGTTTTGTGGCTCAAAGGAAAATGGCTTCTACAGAGTTAAAACTTCTTCTGTACAAGCTACATGAGCTGATAGAAGGTAGGACCAAAACTGCCCTTTAATCTTCATTTGCTCAGCTTGAACAGTAAGAGCCCATGTGCAACAGGTGCACGATGCTGTATTTGGTCTAATGCTTTAAAATTCATTGGTGGCAGAAGAGGCAAGGACAGGGATAAGTCAGTTTTGCTGGATGATTATTAAGCCACAGTTGTTTCAAAGAGGCACAAGCCTTTTGAGAACCTGAATGTGTTGAAAATCTACAGCAGTCCTTCACAGATTTTTTTCCCCCTGCCTCTTTCCTCCAGCCCCCTCAAAACAAAGTGCTACATCTTAGCCTTAAGATCATTAGGGATATAGTGGTGTTGCTATTATTGATGCTGTGTTATTCTGTGAGATGATGTTTCGTCAGTGTGTAAAATAAGACCACTGTCTTGCAAATGCTTTCAGCTCCTTATTTTTGTACACAAGAATCCCTTCAGAGACAATAGAATAGCTTGGCAAGTGTAGTCCAGCACATGTATAAGCACTTGCAGAATGAGTGCTTAAGTCTTATTAATATGCAAGATGGAAAAAATAGATCAAGAAAGTGAAAGCTTGGTGTGGGAAGATCAATGCAAGAAGAAGTACATTTATGCTAAGAACTATTTCATATGTAGGAAGCAATGTTGCATGAAAAAAGGCCGAGACCCTAATAGTGAGACTTCAGAAGTGAAATTACCAGGTATTTGGAGAAAGCACTAATCCTTAACAATTCTACAAACGCAAGAAAATTTTATTAGCAATGTTGTCTTTTCAGACTGTAGTGTGACGGATCATTTAATGTGCAAGTTTGGCAACCTACTTTTATTTGTGAGCAAGCTGGAATTGGAAGTGTTGATCTGGATCTTTTTGTTCTCTTGGGTTTAGTGCTGTGTGGAGATGAGAGAAAGAATAATGAACCAAGTGCTAAAAGAATTTAACACAGAGGATGACTTTTTGGGGTAGTATTGAGACAGGAAGCCAACTGGTTTATTCGGCTAAAAGTAAAAGATAAATATGAATAAGCTGTGTGGCCACCCTGCCAGAGGAATTAATTGAGAAGGTAAAGGAGGATGCATTGCAGTTTGAATTAGGTTTTGAGCATTGGATATAACCAGAGCTTCCTGTTTTAGTTTTGATAAGTTATTTTTCATACCTGTAGATGTGTCTCCTTCCTTGTTGTTATTCCTTTAATTTTTAGTTGCTTTTAAATGCATAAGTCTTCCTTTTGGAATAGCAGTGGGCCAAAGACTGGACAATACATTTCAGGGAAGTATGGAATTCACTTTGGTCTTTAATCTTTTGCCCTAAAAAGGTTGTAACAGCTGTAATATTTTAGAAATAGATTTTATAATAAAAAGAAGAGTCAGTGTACCATGACTCATTTCTGAGAAGGAAATAGTAACTAATAATGGTTTCTGCTGGAAACCTGGAAATGCCATTATATGCCAGTATGCTGACATAGTATGTAGACTCACTTTATGGCTGTTATATTGCTCATGTGTGTAGCAATAAAGGAAGCTATTTTCCCTGCTGTAAATCGCATGTTTACAAGCACAATACAATAATGCAGATGACTGATGGCTTGGACACAGCTTTTGTTAGCTGTTGCTAAAAAAAAAAAAAAAAAGCCAAAGCTCAGCTGAGTCTGATTCAGATGCTTACTCTCACAGCTGACAGGGGCTATGAACTCTATGCCACCATTCAGCAAGCTTCCTAGTCAACCACAGAAAGAGTTGAATCAGCTACAGCCAGGCTCCCTCAAGACTGATTAAAATCAGAGTTGTTTTCCACCCAACAGTAGTTTGTAAGTCGAGCAGATACAAGCTTGTCTGTTCCACCAAACATGAACAGAGGTGTTGTGAAATGGGGTAACAGGGCTTCCTTCTGTTCACTATTTGATCCCACACCTGTTAATGACCACACCAAAGTAAAGGCTGTCTACAAACCAAAAGCTGTTGAAATTGGAAATCTCACCTTGCCAGCGTGATACTTGTTGAAGTAGGGAGCAGGAAAAAAAAAAGATCTAATTTCGAGGAAGTATTTTGTTCTGGAATGATATATTAAAAATGTGATAAATATGAAAGGGTTAATCATGTATTGCAGACACAGCTGATAAAGCAGCTCTACAATCAGCAGAACTAATTAAGTCATATTTCCATATGGAATATGTGCTGTGGTTCGAATTTTCTAGTAATAACTAAAGCTTCTGTTGTTTGGAGTATCAGTAGCAGCTCTGCTTTGCATGGACTCCTGGATCTGCCCATCATGAACTGGGCTCACATTACAGCATTTCAGGAGGTAATTGGTAGGAATTACCTGCTTTTGCTGGCCCCAGTTTCATGGAATATGTAAGTATTTAACCTTTGACTTCTCTCATGTTGTCAGATTTAACTGAAATTTGCCACTGGATTCAAAATTACTAAAAAGCACTGTCTGACAAATGTACTCTCATGCACAGTGTGAGCTCGTTTGCCTTGTTCCCATAGGAAACCAGGCTCCAAACCGTTGCCAAACTGCAGGAGAGAGGAACTCTCTCACTCCCAATGCAAACCTCAGGGAGAGGCTGCGCAGACCGGTGGGGCCCAGTGTGCGCCCTGGCCGTGCCAGGGGTAAGGCTCCCCTGTGCATTGCACCCCGGCACCAGTGGGGTGCTGCCTGCTGTCTTAGTTTGGCGTCTTGCCCTGGAGTGGCTGAAAATACTTGATTTCTCTTCTTTTTGTTTTTTTCTTTTTTTTTATGACTAGGCAAATAGCTATAGTATTCATATAGCAATATCTTAAGGTGCCAAAAATAACAGGCTCTGTTGTAACCACAATTACCAGTGTTCCTGACTACTACCAAACCCTGCATATGGAGGGGATCACATAATAGGATGTCAGCTATTGTTCCCAGCACAATCCCTACAAGCTGTCCCATTCTGGTGCAATTTGACAATTTCCAACTTCATCTGCTGGGAGAGCTTGTTGAGATACTTTCTGATTTTGTGAAGATCCCAGGGAATGGCAGCTATACAATGTCACTTGTCATACTTGAGCATAATGAAATGATGCCAGGAGTGTCCCAGTGACAAGGATAGAGCAGCCAGCTGCATTGTGTTTGTTCCTGTCTGGAAAGACTGTTCCAGTCTGTGACTTGCTTCTCCTTCTGTAAAAGTAGAAGCTACTATTGTAAAAGCAGCCAAGTTCTTTCAAAGTGCAACCTGGTTTTCTTATGGTGTAATGCAGATATTCTCTCCTACAAAGATAGGTGCTGCTGACTTGTGGGGGAGAAAGAAAAAAATTGAGTGTTTTTTGTTTTTTTAATAAAAAAACTCACCCAAAACCCCAAACACCAACCCCACCCAAAACTCCAAACCCAACAGCCCATAACCCTCAGCTATTTCCAGGACCATTTTGTTCTGGCAGTTCCACACAACACAGTGTGGTAAGGAGTAGACACATTGGATGAAATTAAGGACAAAATCTGGACAAAATCCATGCATGCTGCTTAGCTGAATGTGGATACAAATGTGCTTTTGCACTGCAGAGGGCTGTTGTGTTGAGCCACAGCAATTTGTCCAGTCCTGAGTCTGAAGAGTGCAGAGAAATGTGGAGAATCCTGCCATTTGTGTGCTGTACCTCATGGGATTGCCTGGTTTATGCCACCAGATGGTGACTTTCTTTTGTGAATGCGTGTGATGAGGGGAAAATGTGATTCTACACAAGCATCTTCAAAACTATCTAAATGAAAAATATGTATATGCCAAGGAAGGGTGAGGGACAAAAGGTAAAGCCTTTACAAAATCAAAGGAGATTAGTGATAGCAGTACAACTTGAGACCTAGGTCCCGATTTGGTAAGCAGATGAAATGTTTGCTTAATGTTAATTATTTTGGGATTTTTTTACTGGTTAAAGATACGCTGAAGTGTTTTGATGGACCAGAGAACTGGATAAGAAGTACAGTACTCAGTGCCTAAGTTGGTGTTGAGGTTCTTCTGTCCATCTGATAGGGCTCAGCAGTTGTCAGTACAGCTTGGGAAAAAGGGAAGAAAACAAGCCTTGTATATTTTTAATAGTAAGGTAAGGATCTTTTGTTTTTATGATACATTTAATGCCAGATCCATGCATTTCATAACTACCTTTAAGCCAACTCGAGGGCCACATGAAGCAGTTCACCAGTACATTTAGTAAATAAAGGGAATGACAAGAGCTCAGTTATCCTGATCATAGACACAGTAGATGGTACAACTTGAATCTATGATGACTACTTGCTTTTAAAAACAAAGCTGTGTTTTCATAACCTAGGCATTTCCTATTAACCTTGCAAAGCTTGTTGAAACAAAAACCACTTGTTATAAAAAGTCATCTTTTATTTCAATCTAGCATATGAAAAATTAATTTTTAATCACTTGTTTCAGACAAATCACACAGCAGGTTTAAGTAGGAGACTCAGAAATTAATTAACTTGATTAACAGGAAAATATGCATAGACAGTTTTAAAGTACTTGGGTTTTAGGCTTCAGCAAAATCCTTCAGTCTTTTCATTTGATAAGTGTTCTGCTTAGGGTCTGGATGACTTGTAGACTGACAGTAAAATGCATGAGCCTTTCGCCTTAAGTCACAGGTTCAAATATGATTCAGGTCAGTATTAAGTGAAAGTCGTATTTTCTATTGTATATGCAGTGATCTGAAATATGATTCTCAGGACCAGAGCTAGCAAATGATTGAGGTGTCTAGAAACTGGAGACTTGGAGGTCTAGACTTTAAGTACTTGGCCTTCAGAGGAGGGGTGAGGTCCTGTGTGATCTGTGGCTCCTGGAACAGGGCTTTAGGGAGAACTGGGTGCCCCAGTGCGTTGTTCTGTGGGCCAGTGTAGAGACACAAGCATGTACAAACTTGCTGAGAAATAAGAACCTACTCTTAAGAAGTAGGATGTGTTGGTGGGGAGGGTGTTACTGAAATTTTGTCCCATTCCAGGGGTCTGGTGCCTGGCTGCAGTGTCAGCTTAAACTATTTGCTGGTAATAATGAAAATGGGTCACCTTCTTTCCTAGCTGAGTGCTCTAGTTTTTTGTCTATTCTGAGTCTTCTGTCACGTGGATTACCACATTCTTTCCTGGGAGGGCTTCAGCAGGTAGGAGGTGAATCTGCCCAGTTGCTCCATCTTCACTCTTCTGCCTGATTAACATGTATTCTGGGACTAACACAAGCCTGCTGTGAGATGTGGGTTTGCAGTCCATCAGCCAGGGTGGAGAACTGAAGCAGGGTCTCCTTCTTCCAAATTGAGTGCTTTAGCAGCTATGAAGACTAGGTTACAAGTAGAGGGGATATAGTTTGCGCTTGCCTTCTTGCCATCCACCTGGGCTGTTACAATAAAATGTTAATGCTGCATATAGATTTTCAGAATTAGTCAAGAAATTCTACAGCAATGTTAAACCATTAAGAGGAAATCACAACACTATGGCTTGAATTTCCAACTTTTTCTGAAGGCAGTTTTGAAGTGGGATTATTCCTGGAATTTTAGCTTGAGCCTTGCTTTCCACCAGATTTTGTGCTAAATAAACTTCAGCATGTACCTTTGTTGCAAGTGAGCACGTTCACTAATCATGATTGTAGCAACTGTATGCCAAAATGCGTTCAGTTGAAAAAGTTTTTGCCTGCCTTTCCAGGCAAAACCTCTTCACAACTATCAGAGATGTTTTAGTCCCTTTTAAGGCATGGTATTGAGTTTTATGTGATGGCTGGAAGCTGAAAAAGACAGTTGCACTTTGTCCATCTGTGTTTTTCCTGCATAGTCTTGTGTTTGTAGTTCATACAAACACCATTTGGAGCTTTAAATGTCTTCAGGTCAGTTGTGATTGGTGAGGGAACTGCTTGCTGTTCAACAGTTTCAGGTGACTTGTGGAGTCATTTATAAAGCTGACCGAGGCCTATGGTGCTCACTGCTTTCCTTCAAGTCTCCCAAATACTCAGAGAGTTCCCTTCTCAATTAAAAACTCCAGCCTGGAGAAGGAATAGTGGCTACTGACTTCATGGCTATAGTAATTTCATGATTGCTTGAGGAAATTGGTGGCCAGCTGGGGAGAGAGGATAAATCAACCATTTGTCCTCCTGTCTTTCAAGTAAATGCTCCATTGATCACCTACTAATAGTCTTGTTGGACTAAGTCAAGGATCTGAACTGTTGCACTCTACTAAAATGGCAATTTATCCTGCAGCTATTCAAATGCTATTAATGACCAAAATGCGAAAAGATATGAACAAACAGATTTCTTAATTATTTTTTTTTTTTACAAAGCAGAGAGGGAATGCATCCTTTAGAAAGCATTTTTGCCATAAATTTTCTTCTCCACAGAAAACCTCTGATACTCAGCCCTGCAAGAAGGTGTAAAAATACATTCTGTAAACATGCATCTATTCCACTTTCTTCATAGGCAAAACGGCCTATGAAGTTTGTTTTTAATCCAAAGTTTGTTTTTAATCCAAACAAAAATCCAATTTTGTTCCCTTTTGCCTTTCAGTCTAAGGGCTTCTTTGTGTATTTTTCGAACCATTTCAGTTATGAAGCAATTGAGTTTAAATTTCTTAAGTTTGAATTTCTTTGAATCAAGCAGGAGAGGTTACTCTAGGTTGCTAGTTGGACAGTATGTCTCAAAGCTGCAGGAAGCCTCCTTCAACGTTGAGAGCTGCTAAACCTTCCCCTCCTAGAAAACTTCTCCTGTTCATCTGAACAAGCCTTTTCAAAAGATGCAACATGCACTACAAAGCAGGCTTTCCCTGTCTGGAGGAGAGGGGCTTACAGAAAGGCTGCATTTTAGACTTAAAGGTAGGGCAAGGATCAACCATCACACCTGAGGCGTTTTCAATGCAGATATTCACAGACCTGTTCTTACACTGTGTGATTGGACTTGCCATTAAATTAGATCAATACTTGGCTTCTTTCCTGATGTTCTATCACACGCTGCTGAAAAGATCTTTCCTGTGATCCATAATTAGCCTTGTTGCTATTCCAATACTAATCACTGCTGAGTATCAGCCAGGTAACAGGTATAGCAGGGAGCTGAGTAGTCTCAGTTGGGAGCAATCTGGGTCTGAAGAGTTTGTCCCAAGTTCTTATGACTTTTCTTCATCTTCATATTAAATCAAGATTGTAGAGCTGTGTGATGGGGAAGGAATTACAAGGATTTGTTTAAAAAAAAAAAAAAAATCACATTCGGTAGCTTCTTTTTCATTTCAGTTTGACATAGATGCAAAATGGTACACCCTGAAAAATCAGGAGGAGGAGGGAGAGAATTTGAAAGAATAGTAAATTCTATAGGTAAGGTAGGAGCTTTAATTCTACAGCTCTACAGATAAAGCATTTCATTCAGGGCAGGGGAGAGACAGTGGTCTCTTACAATGTGTGTGCAGATTGTTCCTTCTTGACACAACAGCAGAGTTGGGAACCAAGACTGCTGGGGCTTGCAAGGTATCTTTCCTCTTTTTTCCTCCCTTTATGACAAAATTTCTTCCCTTTATTTGTTGCCCTTTACACTGAAGGCAGGTGCTGTAGACTTGCACAACTTTTTTTATATACAACAATGTTTTTGCAACTACTTCGAGGTATATGAGCTACTGACCTTTCTCTGTTTGGGAAGGAGATTGTCAAACCCAGTCATCGTGTATTTTTCATGCAAGTTCCCTTTTCTTAAGTGTAAATTACAAGCTTTTAAAACAAGCTCGTCTTGTTTGTTATTTATAACAATAACTTAAGTGTTTTGCTTAGGTGTATTAAGACAGTTACTTATAATTAAATATTGATGTCTAACAGCATACTGAGCTTTTGCAAGTGTGAAGGAGCTAGATATGGTCTGCAGGGTGTTACCTCAAATATACTGGAATGTTGAGCACACAATTACTGTCTTATTAGGGTAATAATGTTGAAAGAACTATTCAGACATTTAATTGGTATCAAACAACATGTGATTGCATGTTGATTAGATATCAGTTGCAACAAAGTAGGAACTGACATTTGATAAGCATGGTAACTGATAGCTTGCTTGCTTTTGTTATCCCAATTAAATGGCTTAATATCTCCTGGAAGGAATTATAAATTGTTAGAAAATCGCTAACATGTTTGGCAGCTTGTCAAGTGATCTGCAGACATGGGGGCTCCTGACAGTGTTTGGGAAACTTGGGCATTTTCTCACAAATTGGGTTTAT
The DNA here is from genome assembly GCF_000687285.1 of Phaethon lepturus. Classification (NCBI taxonomy): domain Eukaryota; kingdom Metazoa; phylum Chordata; class Aves; order Phaethontiformes; family Phaethontidae; genus Phaethon; species Phaethon lepturus. Next base: position 5,202 of record NW_010531390.1, on the reverse strand, counting down.
CTTCAACATAGAAACTTTGGATAACCAAATCTCAATGAGAGTTATGCTTTTCCCCACAAGCAAATTTGATGAAATGGAGCTATAAATATTATGCACTGATTCAAGTTAAACACAGTAAAACCTGATAGTTCACAAGATCTTCTTACCTAATTTTACCAGCAGATATCCTATTTGAGAGCTGGTCATGACTTTATCTATGTACATCCATATAAATTTCTGCCAACACATTGATTTACATTTCTCTGTGTAAATTAAGATTTCTACCTTGGTTAAATTGACTAGTGCCTTAAGACAGTGAGTACAAGTGAAAGGCTTGCATGAGAGCATGAATGTAATTTTCTCTTGCAGTGCAGGCATTGTTATTTTCTCACTCTGTAGAACAAAGATTTTGTTTCAACCTTGAAATCACTCAGTGGATGTTGTAATAGTGATGAGAGTTTAATATAAAAAGTAAATTAATGAGCATTAGGAAAGGGAACTTCTGAGGGAAGGAGAGATCTATGTACGTGTACCTTGATAAGGCTTCTCATCAACGGATGCAAATGAAAATGTTTTCGGAGTTTGTTATGTTTTCAGCCCAGGGCTTAATTAAACCAGTCACTCTTTCGGGCTGTAGCACAGAAAAGTAATGGATGTGTGTTCCTGGAAGACTTAACAGAAGAGACAACGTCTTGCTATCTCCATCTTTCTGCAGTTATGTTTACATATGCATATGTATTGGGTTTGTGTGGCAAGGTTTTGGTAGCAGGGTGGCTGCAGGAGTGGCTTCTGTGAGAAGATGCTAGAAGATTCCCTTATGTCTGATGGAGCTGGATGGCATTGGCTCCAAGAGGGACCTGCTGCTGAAGGCCAAGCCCATCAGCGGTGGTGGTAGTGCCTCTGGGAAAACAGAGTTAAAGAAGGGGGGAAGAAAAAAAACCTGTGCACAGCAATGGCAGATGAAGAGTGAGAATGTGGGAGGACCAACTCTGCAGACACTGAGGTCAGTGAAGGAGGGGCAGGAGGTGCTCCAGAGGTGCTGGAGCAGGGATTCCCCTGCAGTCTGTGGGGAAGCCCATGGTGAGGACACCTGTGCCCCTGCAGCCATGGAGCTCCACAAGGGAGCAGATCTCCACCTGCAGCCTGGGGAGGACCCCATGCCAGAGTAGGTGGATGCCTGAAGGAGGCTGTGACTCCGTGGGCAGCCTGCACTGGAGCTGGCTCCTGGTAGGACCTGTGGCCCCATGGAGAGAGGAGCCTAGGCTGGAGCAGGTTTGCTGGCAGGACTTGTGACCCTGTAGGGGACTCACGCTGGAGCAGTTTGTGAAGAACTGCAGGCTGTGGGAAGGACTCATGTAGGAATATGAGTTTGTGGAGGACTGTCTCCTGTGAGACCCCACGCTGGAGCAGAAGAAGAGTGTGAGGAGTCCTCCCCCTGAGGAGGAAGGCGCAGCAGAGACCAGGTGTGATGAACTCACTTGCAACCCCCATTCCCCATCTCTCTGTGCTGCTTCGGAGGAGGGAAGTAGAGAAAATGGGGAGTAATGTTCAGCCCAGGAAGAAGGGAGGGCTGGGGGGAAGGTGTTTTAAGATTTGGTTTTATTTCTCATCCTACTCTGATTTGATTAGTATTAATGTTTCCCCAGTGATGGCAGTTGGTGAGTGAGCTCTCCCTGTTGTTACCTCGACCCATGAGCCTTTCGTTATGTTTTCTCTCCCCTGTCCAGCTGAGGAGGGGACTGACAGGAGTTTCCTCCTCTCTGTCCGGACCTCATTCTTACCGCCTTGAGTTTCTTAAGACAGCTGATTGCTGATTTGGGGTGCCTTCCCCCCTTCTTGTTTGCTACCCTGTAGTGGCTCTGGCTTTTTGGCCTCTGCATCTGCAGTAAAGAATATACATGGCTTAATATTTCTGAGGTAACTTGCAAGGAACAAAGGAAGCATTTCTGTCAAATGACAGACGATGGTGGTATTTGTCTGAATTCACAGTTTCCCTGTATGTAGAGCTATGCAGAGCTATCTTTCAAAATGCCTTCGCTTACTAACTTCTCAAGCTCCTGTAGGTTGTGTCCTATGGCATACTTGCTCAGCCAGCCAATTCATCATGCATATAGCAACAAGAATATCTGTGTGTTTAGTATTTTGCATTTTATTTCCTGTATGAAATGAAATCATATTTATTGCTTATAGGAAAAAATGATGAATTCATCACAATGCAAGAGGACTTGTCACTGAAATGCTGTAAATGTCAACAAGTGTTGTTATCATGATGTAATGTCAAAATTAACTTAAAATAGCTCTATTACATGCAAATGAAATGTTTCTTTGGGAAATGTTCCATTCTGTGTCAACTTCATTACCTAAACTGCCTTTGATTACTTTGTGTAACATCTCTCTGTAATTCAAATACCTTAAATGAGTGCTATATAATCATTGCTGTGTTTTCAGCAGAGGGAAGATAGATGATTATGTGCTGCAATCTGTACGACGTAGCAGGTAGTTCTCAGCTGTTGTTCGCGTAGCTGGGTTATTGCCGTTTGTTTAAAACAGCCTTGCTAGAGGAGTAGTCCCATGGCTGCGAGGGTGGTTAGAACTGTAGCTTTGAATAACTTTAGAGTTTTTTAAAAAGTTGTCACTGAAGGAGTCACTGATCACTTTGTATAAACTATTCCAAGCTCTACTGAAGCCAGGAGCAATCTCGCTCTTAGTTATAATACTGAACAGAAAGGTTGTTCTTTTCATGTGTTTCAGATGCTAAATACATAATCTTCCAGCTCTTCTGTGCAGAATGTTGCTGCCTGGTGAGAGAAATTTACCAGATGGAACATCAAGGAGGGGTTGTGTTTGGTTGTTGGTTTGGTGGTTTGTTTTTTTTTGTTTTTTTTTTTTTTTTAAAGCCTAATCAGGCAGGAATCCTCTGACTTTGTTTTTTGTCAGAGAAACTTGCATGGAGTCCAGGCTCAGCCTGTGCAGCTCTGTCTACAGTGAAAGGCTCTATGAAATAGTCTTGATTCACTGGTATATCTGTTTAGAAGAGAAGAAATAAAAACAATCTGATGTTGCAACAGTCTATTTCAGTGTTTCCCAAATGGCATTTTATTTTCTTTTGGATGTGATTTGAATGTTTTGTTTTTAGATATATTGATACAGACTGGAGAAGTAAAAATCAGAATAAGCTTTCCAGTTCTCCTGCAAAAATTTTTTGACTAGTCAAAAATGAATAAAAATAATCCCTCCTTGCCTTCCACCTGCAATTTGCCTTCAGAATGTTTAAGATTTTGTTTTTTTCCTATGCAGCATGAAGCAAGAGATTTGAGATAGAAAACTTTTGTTGCCTAACTGCTTTCTGCACACATTGAAGTGTGCCTTTTTGCGTTAAGTACTTTGTGTTACACAAACGTATTTAAAATAAACACATAATTGCTGTTAATCTTACGAATGACTACACTGTATCCTGTGAGAGTCACAGAAATGTCGCTTTTGTCAGTTTACTGCATTGCAGTGGGTAAGAAGTTGTGTAGTCCTTCATTCCTCCCCTGCCCCCCAAGACTTCTTGCAGACCACGTTTTCACACCCGTGTCTCTCATAGTGAATTTCCTGAGTATTTGAAAAATATTACTGTGAGTTCTTTTGAGCAAGGAATAATCCAAAATGGAGTGAAGATGTCACAGTCTCTCACTGGCTCTTCACTATCCTAGGGGAAAATCTTCCCCTCAGAAAACTTTGGAGAAGCACTTCTGCTTGCAGCAAGCACATAATTTCTTCAGTTAATTAGCTTATCTTCCTTGATATTACTGCAGCTTTGAGCAGTCAATCTTATGCTTGCATTGTTGAATAGGAACAATTGTGTTCACTGGAGAATCTCAAGTTCTGCGTGTGGCTCCGTAGGAATTGTTTGGGGAGGGCAGAGGTTGCATCGTGAGCTACTGGAGGTAATCAAAAGGCTGACAAGGGTAATAATTCTTCAACTGGAGGGTAGAGATGGTGTGAATAGGTGAAATTCTGGGTCCATTCGAATTGCAGTTGGTGCAATGTAACTGCCACAACCATAGCCCTATGGAAACAGAAGGTGAGGTGACAGAAGCAAGTGCCATTTCAAATAGCCTTCCTGCTTACAAGATGAGACAGCCTTACAGTGTGGCACTTTGTTAACGTGCTTTTCCTTTCTGATTTGGATGAAGATGATGAGAACAAACAGGGATTTTAAGAGCTTTCCACTTCATTCTTCCTAACCTGTCATGTCCTGATCCACCTTAAGAGTCCTTTTTCCATTACGTTAACAGAGATGGATGCTGTTGAGATCTTGGCTTATCTGTTGTTTCAGTTTTTCTGCAGTGCTCTTTTTCCATGGGAGCTTATACATAAATGCAATGTACCAGTGAGTATTTTTGTTTTCAGTTAGCTCTTGTCCTCATATGATATGTATCAAAGAAGTAGCAATGTGGTTTTCAAAATCAGCAAAAGGGAGCTTTTTTGGGGTGGGGAAAGAGCAGGGTCTTAAATAGGTCAACCACTGATCATTTTTCTTTACCAGAAGTCACTTTTTGAGATCATATCCTGCCAGAATCTTATGACCTTGATATACACATTCTGCACTAGCTGCACTGTAAATTGGCTATGTAGGACATACTGCTTTAAAAGCAGCCCATTGTCCCACTTACTAACGTAAAACATGGAGTAGGGATCATGTGATGGCATTAAGAATACCTGGTTTCTCAGTTCGTACTTTGAGGAGCTTGTTAAGCTTGTGTTCCTGCTCTCAGCGGGGCAGACCTGGCCCTCTTCCCACTGTAGATGACTTATTCATGACCCAAATGCCCTTCCTTCCTTGGCAGAGGTTTCAACCATACCCTTTCCTTGACCATTTCACAGGAAGGATGCTACTGGTGCACTGCAAGGGGGAAGCAGAAGAGCTGTGAACAGGCAGAAAAGCAAAGCTGCACCTATCAAAGTATGTGTTGGTCTATGGGCTCTGGTACTAACTTCCGTGGCTCTTAAATCACAGGTGTAACTCTAATGTTCTTCTAGTTCAGTAGTAGCAGCAGTATATTAACAATAACAGAGGGGAGAAGTAATCAAAGATGTGGTGATGCTATGTCAGAGCAGATTGTTTATTTGAATGATCTGTTGTAACGAATGCTTGTTAGAAAATTCAAATTTATAAAAGATAATTTTTTTGATATTTTTTATTTTTATTTATTCAAATTTATTTATTTTAAAATT
>NW_010531389.1:0-41127 GCF_000687285.1 Phaethon lepturus | reverse complement strand
TCTAGTGAGCCCAGTTTTATCCCCTCCCCCAGATAGGAAACATCTTATCTGTAAAAAGCCCAATTAGGAGCTGCAGAAATGCATATGTTCTCAGAATTCTGTAGTGTATAGACAACTTGCATAATTTATATAACATATTTCAGATTTGCACCTTCTTTCTATTATTTCTTAGGAAAGAAAATGATGGATTGTCAAACCATGCTACATGTTTTAATTTTTGATAGAAAGAGTGAATATGTTTATACAAGGTCACTCAACTCCTGTAAGAGAGGTTATTAATGTGAGAAATTATTTGCTGAGGTAAACCACCTCTGTTAGACAGCAAAATTCATCACTCCAGTCTTGTTTAGGCACATACAAAGTACACTATAAATGTTAAAAATTCAAGGGAATTACTGTTTTAGCCAAAATATTTTCAGGCTATTCAGTAATGCTGGGGATCAATGAGAACTAGTTTTGATGACATTGACACAAAAGGTTTCTCTGACGTGATCCAAGGTTTAGGTTGCTAAATGTCAGCTACAGTATGCTGACACGCAGTTGAGTGTGCAGTGACCCCACAGAACGTGTTCACCCTCCTCCTGTTTGCAAAGGAGTAAGACCAGGCTTGCAGGTAGCTGTGAAGGAGCTAACAAGATGTGAATTGTGGCAAAGGGAAATTGCACCTTATCAGACAAATTATATGTCTTCCAATAATGCAAGTTTTCTTTTATACTTACACTTTTTTATTGTTTTCCTTTAAATAAGTTTGCCTTTCATGTTGTGGTTCAATTTAAAACACTTCATAGTTTGTCTGGAACCCAAGCCAGTCTAATCTAATACGTTAGATTAGTATTCATCTTGTTCCATGTATTCTCTATAGTTTTAAGGAAAACTATGTTCATTTTTTCTCAGTTGCTAACAAGTGTTAAAAACTTTCCCAAGACCCCTGAATTACAAGTGAAGCTTCTTCAAGATGGTGATTACAGAACAGAATGATAACTGTGTCTAGTTATCAAATATTTTTCCCTCTAGGTAACACAGTACCAGTATTTATACTAGTCACGTTTTGAATGGTCAACCATTAGTACTTAAGAGGGAGACGGTTATTCTGAGACACATGGGATTTCCTGCAAAAGTGCAGAAGTTTTTGCAAAGAACAAGAGAGTCGTGGGATAGGGTGTGGGAAATCTTTTTGACTTTCTGAATACCTGGGTTTATTAGTCTGAGCATGACAAATGTTTGTGACCCTGTCCAACTGTCTAAGACTCAAACTTTCAACATGTTTGAATAACTTGAATAAACGCTTGCAACTTACATTTCATTCTTCTTCCTCACAGAGAGGAAGACGCATAACAGTAAAATGAGGATAATGGATTTTGACAAATTTAGGGAACAGATAAGTAGGCTCCTTGAGAAAAATCATCTGAAATATACTGAAAACTGGAGAGACAGACTGGTAGAAGTACAACTGCAAACTCTTTTGAGAGGTGCAGGGACAGGCAGCTGCATAAAATACTGTTATGACTGCATCAGTTCTTTGATAACCTGAACCAGAAAATAATCAAAACATATGTGGGGGGCTTGTTGAGGACCAGCATTCAAAGTTTTGGAAAGAACCTTTAAAGTGACAAGTTGATATTAATTCAAGTTTTGTGGGAAATGTTACATTCAGAAAAGAGAAATTAAATGCACCAAGATGAAAATGTCTGGCTAATCAGGTGATAGTCAGTCAGAAATAAAATAGGAATTAATAATGTGATCGTGTAAAATATATGAACAGGAATGCTATGTGTAAGATGTAGAAAATAATTATTCAAGTCAGCGCTTCTAAGGCCATATCTAATATGTTTTTTAGTTTTGATCATCATGGTTTAAGGAAGAGTTGAACAAGCTCTTGAGTAAGAATGATGAGGGGTTTTGAAGACATGACCTATAAAGAAACATTGATAGAATTAGTTTTGTCTAATCTAGACAAAAGAAGACTCAGAGAAAATATGCGGTCTCTGTTATGCAAAAAATTGTTATAAACAGGAACATGATCAATTGCTTTTCTTGGCCACTGAACGAGAGAGAAAGATAAATTGGGTTAATCTACAGATTATAGTTAGGGTAAAAGACCTAAAAGCTTACCACACAGTAAACCACTAGAATAAATTACCCACAGATACTTTGTTTCTTGGAGTTTTCCTCAAGTTTGCTAAATGTCTGACAAATGAGTCAAGTATAACTGCTTTTCTTCATTTTACATAGTTAAAGTAGATGTTCTGTGAGATCTCATTTCCTATTCATTAATATGAATCCATAAAATCTATGTTTATTGTACCAAGTTCATTTTGCATCTTTGTGCCTCAGTTTCTTAGCCTTAAAATACAATAGTAATTTTTCTACATTCAGTTGTCATGATGGGAGTACATGTATGTGAAATATTGAGATTGCTTGGATACTGTCACAATAGAAGCCATATACGTTTACACAGTAGAGTGATAGACAGCTACTCTATGAAGTGATTGTGAAAATGACAACTCTTTGTCTTCAATTCCTGCTTTCTATTTCTGGGAGATCAGAAGATACAGTGGCTTCACAGAGTTGTGAAGGAAGTATCTAACTTCAGATGTGCCTCTTGGGACCCCTTGGACAACTTTTGGAGAAGTGTTATTTGCATATCTCCAATCAGCTCCTTGGCAAGTATGGGAAAAGTTCCCAGCTGCCACTTTTGACAGCCACAATTCTGGCTGCTGGGAGTCTTGAAGGGGAAAGAGGAAAAAAAGAAAAAGTAATAGCACTGGTATTTTTGTAGAGCTTGGTGACATTTAATATTACCTGCTGAAAATAATAAAGATAAAAAGGCACAAATGAGAAGGAGAGAAAAGGGTTCCAACTCATGGAGCAGATAATAGTAATTTAGTATTTTAAAGCAACTCCATGAGTCTTTCATCTCTGAAGAGTTCCACTTTCAGCTTGTTAAACTGAAAATGGAAATAAGAAATTACAGGCTGAAGAAATGGGGTTAAAAATAAATCCTCAAGTGGCCTGGCAAACTGCAACTTCTTGGGAAAAGTAGTTTAGCTAATGTTAGTTTTGTGTTGTAATTTTCATGGGAAAAGGTCTGGTACCACTAAGTATTTCTCAAAGGGGAAGTTACTTTAACATAAAGGTAAAAATTTATAATAATGATTATTTAGAACAAATACTTTTTTCAGCTGTTTGAAAGATTTAAAGGCAAAACTTTATGAAAGGAAGAGATGCTGCTTTGTATATTTTATTTGTACTTGCCATATTTTGATTGTACTTCTAAAAATGAAACAGTATTTCTGTAACTTTTCACTTAACTCTGTGACAATTTTAAGGACAGATCATGATGTGTCTTGGTACTGGCTGCTGGCCATGTTAGTGGGATTTGTATTTTCATGCACTAGGTGACTATGGACTTCTGAATGCAAAACTGATCTGATAAGAAATTTTGCTTGGGTAAGAATCACATAATTTGACCTGGAGGTCACATTAGATTTCTCTTGTATTGAAGTATCATGGATAGTATTAATCTGTATTTGTCTTCTGTTTTCTGCTATACGTTACCATGATGCATTGCTATTATAATAACAAATAGCCTGTCAACACATTTACTGGACCGTAACCCTCTTGGGATAATCACTGAATTTTCATCAAGACTGCAATGATTAGTGTTTCTGATTATGATAATCAAATAACTAATTAGCTATCATGTTTCAGAAAAGACATAAAATTAAAATTTTTTCAGAATGTTAAGACTTCTACTTTTTTTTCAGAAAGCTTGGAGCATGTAGGAAGAAATGGAAGCTGCTAATTTTTATTGAAAAGGAGCTGAGTTGTTTCTTACTCTGTCCTGCTGTGTAAAGACCTGTACTTATGTTCCTTCCCCATATTCTTGAGCAGAGCTGATTAAAGAATATGGTGAAATTACTACTGGACTGTGTAACACAAGATAACACATTTTGTCTCTGGAGTTTGTATGTTGATTTTTGCTTTTCTTTATTTTTTGTGCCTTTCTAAGTGAATTTTCAGAGGTGTTAAAGTCTGATTAGATGTCAGCATAGAGGCAGAGAGAGAGCTCATCTTCACAGATTGCCTCACAGTGATGCTGCGTTGTGGTGCTGAGATGGTGTTCTTCTCACCTTTACAAGTATTTTCTCTTTTTATATGTGTACATGATGAAAGTTTGTGGTATTGTTTTGTTCAGGTTTCCTGCCTTCAGAAGTGAGTGTCTGACTGGAGTTTCTGGGTTTAGTTTTTTTCTGTTTTTTGTTTTGTTTAATAGTAATGACAGAGAAAGAAGGCAACACAAGGAACACTGGAGTTTGTTAAAGGATACATTACATGCAGTTCCAGTTCCTTGCTCATTCCCAGAACTATTGTTGGATCCAGATACTTGTAATTGCATTGTTTTCCACGTTGTCCTTCATCTGTGCTCATTTTAAATGTCACAGAGAGAGGTGGTGACATTATGCTAATTTGTAATGGATTCCAGTGTTACATTGCCCCATTTCTTTGACCTCAGCAAAGAGCACTTGCTGAGAAGAACAGAGGATGATTACCTCCCCTCTGAGCATGAACTAGCTGCTATGGCTACATGACCTTGGATTTAAAGAATAAACTCTAAAATTGCTGTGCAGAGGTTGTACAGGTTTTGTGCCTAAAACAAAGAAAGGATTTCAAAGAGAATTCTTTTCCCTTCTGTGGCTGAATTTATAGATTCTTCCGCATACAATATATCTCTCATTCAGAAATTTTCCTGTCTAAGCTTGTGAGATCAGTTTTCAGTGAACGTGAACAGAAATGTGGCTCACATATATTTAGGGTATGCTCTTTAAGAAGTATCAAGCTTTTATAGGAGAATTAGATGAAAGACTAAGTATTGCAGTTTATTATGAGTTCATAGGCTGGAGCTAGACTGTACCTGTATCAAGATAAGGATTTTGCCTGAAAGATTGCTTTGGTTTGATCCTCCTGCAGCCTAAATGCAGGAATTATTGAGCTCCCAACTACAAAAAGACTCTCAAAGCAGCCCCTGAAACTGTATCAATTCTATACTGCTAGAATATAAAAAAATGGTGGCAGGATCAAAGGCATAGTTCAGCCATTACTGCTCCTTTTAAAAGAGAACTGAACAGGGTCATGTGGGAGGACCCTATGAATGGTGGAATTGAAGGAAGATTTCAATCTCCCTTTGAAAATACTGGCATTAATATGATTTTGAAGAGCATGAATAAGAAGCTCTACAGTCAAAGCACTGCTGCAGGAGCAGGTTTTTGGCCTTTTTTATGTCAGTTACAATTACACTGGAGCTCCAAATAAAAGGTGAGTAAAGCCTGAGGACATGATTCTGCATTTATTCCTCACCCAAAACTGCCCCTCACGCTCAGTGGGAGCATAAGGGGGAGTTCCGTGTTACGCGACACTGCTTCAGTTCTTGATTCTGGTTCACAGTGAAAGATAAGTCTATTGTACAACTTCCTTATTTCTCTTGAATCAAACAAATCAAAACCAAAGAGAAAAATCCAGTAAGCAGACTACAATTCCTTTTGGGAAAAATAATCTGGTTTTCTCCAGATATGTTCTGATACTTTGATTTTAAAATATTAGGTGTTTCACATTTGGTGAAAGACAGAGGCTACTGAGCTCTGTCCAAGGAATAACTGATATTTTCATACAATACCTTTGATTTTTGGGTCTTGATGCTAATTATTTTATTTTCTGTTGATGGTTATCAGATTGCTAATGGTACTGAACTGAAATCTCTAAGACTATCAATGAATTGACAGATTTGATTTTTTTTCTGTCAGCAGAATAGGAAAAGTAAAATTGTGTCCTGAACAGATGCAGAATGAATGTCAGTTGTAGGTTACTGTAGCATTTTTCCCTCCATCTTAAGGACAGATTTTATGTGTTCTTGAGGGAACAAATCTTACCGTTGGTACCCCTTTGGACTTCATAGATTTTAAAATTTCAGAGTGGGCTAGACTGTTTTGTGATTTGAAAATGAGGAAAAGGCAGTAATCTTAGTAAAAAAACCCCAAGCTTTTCAGTCATACTGACCATCTTCCTCTCTTTATACTTAGTATGTTTTTCCCCCATTGAAGCTTGTTTGTGAGCTTAAGACAGAATAAAAAGGCAATTTTAATGTTCATTATATTGTTCTATTATATTATAGCCTAGCTTCATGAATCAACTTATTGCAAAATGTCACCTTTATCCTGATCTCATCCCACTCACGGTCCTAAGGTCCAAATAAAGAATATGTTCTCTATCTAAAATCTAAAATGAACACTTGGCTGTGCGTATGTATTTGTGCAGGTAATGAACAGGGCTGTTCTGTGTGTGTTCCCAATGTCCCTAATTTTAATATGCCCATACATTATTAAAATATACTACAATAAATCCTGTTTCTGTTAGCTTTCTAGTTTCATATATTTCTAAACATATTTGAAGAAAAACTGTAATTCTATCTGTTTGCTTACATGTCCAATCATATCTATAACAGCTGCTGAAATGCATCTCCTTTTGGGTGGATTGTGACAGGTGTTTAGAAAAGTATCTTCCATTAGAGTTGCATTTCAGTTTTTATAAAGAGAGGTAAATTTGAACTCTGAGCTAAAATACAACTAGTTTCCATATTTAGACAGGCAGTCACTTATTTTAATCAGATATCAGTATTACAGTGTTGTACTTCACCTATTTCAGAAATAAATTTCTGTTGACATATACTGCACAGGAGGCTCGGGGTTTTTTTAGCACTGCAATAAAATCATATTTCATATTAAATATGTAAAAGTAGTTAATTCTGTGGTGTAAAGTTAAGTTCATAAAATTGTACAATACAAATAGCGTGTTCACTACACTTACAACAGTTCAGTTCTTTAGTAGAGTCAGTCTACTTAGCAGCAAATGGAATTAATTCCTTTAGCTATTAATGAAAATATCTGATGCATTCTTCCTAAGGCAGTCTTTGGACCAAAATGGCATTTGTATTCATCTGGTTGTAAAGTTATAAATGCCTACATTTCTTCTCTCAATTTATTTAAAGCATAATGTTGAGGAAATCACAGTGGCCTGTAATGCAGATCTGTAGAGCCAGTCCAGCATGTTATCCTATTGTAATTTGAAACCTTTCATTGCATTTTCCTTCTATGAAATATGTTTTTGGCAACACAATAACTGTATGTGGGGAAGTAGCAAGGCAGATCCTATTATTGTTCAAAGTACATTTTGATGAGAATTTTTTTTAAATGCATACCCATGGCAACTTGTTCAGAACATGGGTATAAAATTCAAATATAACGGTCATGAGCCATTTAAACTTGAGAAACAGGCACAGGACATCTGAAAAGTGTGATTCATACCAAAGTGTTTCTGCATTCGTTCTGCTTTGTGAGTAATGACTTGAAATTGCATCCGGTTTGGATATAGTAAGATGGAGAGATGGACAGTAATTGAATGTGAATGATCTTTGCAGTTTGACTTTGAAATACAAGATTGGCTCTCTTAAGTGCAAGGTTTTGCTTACCATTTTCCAATTGCCTGTTTCTCTGCATTTTTTTCCTTGGTACATTAAATGCTTTGTTGGATTTTAGCTGAACTAGTCTGGCTTGTATATTACAGATCATTTACTAGGAACCTGCTGGGTTACATTCAGAAAGGGTGCTGTTCTTCAGTTCTTAATTAAATCACCAACAATTCCATTGTATTCATACATTTAATATATTATTTTCAAACCTTTGATGTATTATTTTCAATGGGTAACTGAAATAGTGGTTTATTTTATGTTTCTGCAGTATGGTGGCTGTTACATTTGCAACAAATAATTTAATTATTATCAAGTAATGCCAGTTTATTTTGTCTCTCTTTTTTCTTACTCACTTTAAAATAAGACATTTAAAAATAGATCTGGTTTAAGAGAATTTTTTATGATACTTTTAGGTATGTTTAATTATGAGCATATGCCATGGAGCTGAGTGTTCTAAATGTATTCTAAATGGAATACAAAATGCAGTGGAAAAATTGTTATCAATATTTGAATATCTTTATGTCTTAATTCAGTTTTAGTATCACTGTTTCAGAGTTAAAGGAATAGAATTATTCTTATCATGACACATATCCATGACTCCACCCTCATCCACTGCTGGTTGTTGCTTTCCACTGCGAACAGTGTCTCTCTTCCCAGAGGCCTGGGAGCCCTTGTTGACGAAGACTCAGGCAAAGAAAGCATTAAGTGTCTCAGCCTCGCTTGCGCCTGCTCTCACCAAAATACCTGCGCTACTCAGTAACAGTGCCACGTTTTCCTTGTTCACCCTTTTGCTATTGGCACTGCAGTAGAAATTCTTCCTGTTGTCCGCGATCTCCATTGCAAGTGCCAGCTTTAGTTGGGCTTTTGCTCTCCTAACACCAGCACTTCATGCCCTTAGAAATGTTTCTTATTTGCTCTTTTTGTAACTTGTCCCTGCTTCTACCTCTTGTAAATTGCTTTTTTTACATTGGAGCAATACAGTATTGTGCAACTACATAAGGTTGTGCAATATTTCATTACAGAAGTTTATGAAGTATTTATTTGGAATGGGTTTCTGCTGGTAAAATTGGTTCAGACCTGAAAGAAAAAACAAACTTTGACTGGCATTTGGTTGTTTGGCCTCACTTTGGTGCTAAATTCTTTCAAATCCTTTTCCAAACAAATATACTACTTATTTGTAAATGTCCTTTAGTGTTGTTATATTTAAAAACACCAGTCATTTTACATAATAGAATAAATATATTTTTATGGAAACAGGTACAGTTGCAAGTTTGACAGGTTTAATTGTGAGGAAAATGTATGGTGTTCTGTGATTCATCCTATTCCTGTCAGCATATCTTCTTTCTGAGACTATCCTTCCAGCTTTAAGAAAAACTTAAACGCTGGTCTTAACACAGCGTTAAGCATCTTTCTAGAGTGTGACACAAACTTGCTACTACAAAAAAAGGAAACTCACTGCCAACAAACACTGTGAGCTTGTTTCTATAGACCTAGCAATTCTTGAAATTGCAATTTATGTTGGTCTTGTATAGACATGTAGAAGAACATTCAATAGAAGACCTTCTGATGACTTCCTTAAGTCATAATTGTTTTGTACATAGTTGCAAGATTTTTTTTTGCCTTACACCTAATAATAATCGCATAGCCTTAAACATTTATAGATGTTTGTGCACACTTAAATCTTCTCTGATTTACAAGTCATTGATACCAATTCTGAATATGACAATATTCTACAGGCCATATGTGCAGATATTTAGCACTGCTAGTATATGATAGTAAAAAGAAATTACAACTTTGTAAATATTCTGCTTCTTGGGCTACTATATTATGCTGTGATATTTGCAATGATATGACAGTGTATGTTTACTTGTATTTTTTCATTTGCTGCTATGGTCCAACAGCCTTTCACGGTATACTTCAGTCTTTGAGTAATTGTGTGCTTATTCAAATTGTTTGGGATGTATTCCAAGAGTATTTAACATGAACCAAACTTGACCAAGTGTGCAAAAGCCATAGTGGATAAGAGTCTACATCCTTTTTCAGAGAAACACATAATTTGAGGACTTTGTAAGAATTGTTACTGACAAAAGTTGTTAAATAAGCAAAATGGAAATCACAGTCTTATGGTGTCAACCCCACAAAAATTTAAGTCAGCTGTGCATTTTGCAGGAATACAAAAGTCTATTAATGGTAGTAAGATTATTTTCAGGTGTAAAACTATAAATATATGTATGCAGGATGTGTGTGTGTGTGTGTGTATGTATGTATTTACATATAAACATACAGAAATGGTTTTTTGATTCCTTTCCTCCTCCCTCAAAGAAAACTTATTCTGATCTCTATTTCATTTTGAAGAAATTTCCCACTTTGTTTTGTTGGAGTATAGTCCTTACCTATTCCCTCCACTCTGTGTTCTTTAAAATCTGTTTCCTCACCAAAAGATGGGAAGATATAAATTTCCTGCAGGGCTTTTACATTTAGAGCATGGGGTTCTTAATGAAGGAGTAGAAATTGGTGGTACTTGAAGCAAATAAATAAACAAAACATGGTTTAGTGAGGAATAACTGCTGTGACTGAGAGAGTGCTAACTCAGTCCTGATGTCTGTTGGTATTTTAATGCGTTCTGCAGCATAAATATAAGAGTCCTGCCTCCTTAATTATAGTGAACACATTTTATAATGGTTCTATTGATCTTTTGTGAACAATGTTGATCTTGTAGGAAGGGTAGGTGGAGCAACTAAATAAGTTCATACACTGCTATTTCTTTCCAGCGGGGTGTTGAAGTGCTTCTTAAAAAAAAAAAATTCAATTATTTGTGTAATTGATGTAGCATGTATTTTCAATATTCTAAAAAGTAAGTGAATATCGTTCTCAATTTCATGACTTGGACTGTTATCAGCTTCTGTCATTCACAGGAAATTACATCCTAAAATCTCGATAGATAACATGTAGCTGCTGTAAAAGCTAGTGAGATGAGGTAATGCTATGTAGGCAGTACAGATTGTCCCTGATTGAATACAGATTGAATACAGCATTTGGAAGAACTTTTGCCAATCACTGAAAAGAGTCATTACGTAATTAAAATGAAAGAAATGCCTTCCTGGACTGAATGACTTTTTTTATAAGGAAACTAATTAGTGATCTTAAAATAACAACGATATTTGAAAGTTGGATAAACCCTTGAAGAAAAGTGGTGACAAGGAGCATAAAGTATAATCAAATTCAATCCATTCTACTTTTATTTCAATCACTATCAGCACCTTTTTCCCGCACAAATGCTCAGTTCCGGTACTGACGAGGAAATCTCTGAATTTTGCTAGAGAAACTGTGCTTTGTATTAAGCTATTTTTAATTACTGATTACGTATAAGAGCTAATCTTAAGATACAAAACACAGAGCTGTAATTTTTTCCTGGTTTTGCACCGGTTTTTAATCTCACATCTTCTTATTTAAGTAGAGTTTGGGAACACAAGCTGACTGCATAAACTGTGTCAAATACCTTGTTCTGAGAGATGGAAAAAATCCTTCTGACATTAGTCACAAGGAATAGTTTTGCATAATTCAATGAAATTGGAAAGAGTATTTGATACTAAGAATAAAGGTCAGAAGTATGGGAGAAAAAAGTCTTTCTTTTGCAAACAAAAATCCTAAGTACATTACGTGCCAAATATCATGCGTCATTGGATGGGGGAATGAATTGCGTGGGATCTGACAAGTTCCCATCACTATCTAATGGTATTTTAAAAACCCATGTTTTATTGTGACTTTTCAGAAATACTGTTTGTTACAATTTAGCAGATCCTTCAGAGAAATTATGTGCTGTTCAGGAAAATGAGCAGTTATAACAGGCAAGCATACTTTCTTGTATGATTGAGGCCTCTGAATTCATTCTGTCTCTCTCACAAGATAGAAAAGCAGCAGTATTTAAAATGAAAACATTGAGAGTTTTACAATACTGCTGCAAAAGTCCGCTGTTTACTTGTGAGAAAGTAGTACCTAAGTGACTTTTCATGTGACCTTTAATGTAAAGCAATACCTTACCAAAGTTGGTAAATCATTTTCAAGCGCATTTATCATTACAGAGTATTCTTATCTTATGTATCCGTCATTAAATATCCCTTATCACAAGAAAAAAATGCCGCAAAACCCATAAAGACTTATAACAAGTGGACAGACTGGGGATCAAGGTAGCATCTTAGGAGTTTGATCTGGGTCTGTCAAGGACTCATTCATTCTGGATGAGCAAGGATTTTTATGGTGTCCTTTCCTTCTGTCTCCAAAGTCCTTGTTGCAGTTGTTAGATGAGAACAGGAATTGTTTATAAATTTGCCACAAACGAGTAGGGAGGATGTAAGTCCTAACTCTGTTCTCTTCAATGCTGTGTCATATTTTTGTTGATGTATACTGCGTTCTGGTCTGCCAATAATTTGGACCACTGTAGGGTCAAAATTACAGCTCTCATCTCGGCCTTGTGCCCTGCCTGTTGTGACAGCCCATGACCCAACTACATATTATTTCGTCTTTTTGAGATTCCTGTTATTTCTGGGTTTAAAGACTGCTAGCATCTGAATACGAGTCAGTAACAGATGTAAATGGGTCATGATATGTTGATAGCCTTTGGATGAGGATCAAGGCCTTGACTTTCAAGCAATATAGAAATAGGAAGGAACAGAATGAGATGCTTGGGTTTATGTATTCACTTATTCTTTTGGGAATTGGGCAATCACATTTTGTATTAGCCTAAGGATTGTAACATATAGCAGTGTATATGGTAAATAACAGTAATCTAGTTGGAGTGTTTCAAAGGCTCATGGTTTTCTGGATAGCTGGCCGTGAAGACTTTGTGTATAGTCAGTGTATAGTAATTTAGAACTAGGCAGAACTCTAACATATCCATAGTCTGGAGCTGAGTTTTTATGAAAATTCAGCTTTCCCATGTAAAATTATAGGACTTTCTAACTCACAGATATTTTCAGTGATTTCTGTGACTTGCTTTGTCTGGAGTACTTGATGTTATTTTTTCTGCAGTGAAGCTTGTTATTAGTAATCACCTTGAGCTGTGAGTAGCTGACTAGTTTTTCACGATCATTTGGCAGTCAAATTCATTGCAACTCAGCCTAGCAAAGTTGACAGTATTCTTCTCACAACTGTGCGTGAAATCCCTATGTGATAATTTCTCATTTGCAGAAGACTGGAAAAAGACATTATGAGGTATGTTTCTAGGGAGTCTTCATGTCTGTGTCACTGACTTTCTCCTTGATCACTTGGAGGGTTCTCTTTTATGTTGCTGTTTCCTCATTAAGTTTGTTGCCATTTTCAAGCATCTGTTTTTTGTGGGGTTTTTGTGTTTCTTTTAATGATATCTTCTATACACTATTAATTTATTAATACTGATTATATAAAACTAAACAAGGGAAAATATTTTACATTAATGCCATGAGGTAAAATGGTCCTAAAAATATACTGCAGAAATAACTGCTTTTCAGTCAAGTAGTTCAAAGTACTGATTAAACTTGGCAACTCTTATTAGTTTCCATAGTTAAAAATTTCTTGCAGAGGTAGCTTACTGCTTTTCTATTTTATTTCATTTCTGTTTTATTCAGGTTTTGTTTTTTGGTTTTTGCTTTTTTATTTAGCTCAGTAATCTGATTTTCAGAATTCTGTGACAAAAAACCACTAAACATGCCCAGGTCAACTCCATCACATGACATGATCAACAACGCGTCACAGGCACATTGGGCTCACAGTACATGTTATCGGAGGAATACGGTAGTCTTGATTTACACAATAATTTGAAATATTCACTTAAGAGTATTGCACTTGCAATATAGGTCTTTTGTAAGACCTGCCAACATTAGCAGATTTTTTAGTAGTAACAAACTCATCATTTCACAAAATATTGTGATTACCTTTTTTTTGTGTTCTCATCTCATTTGATTAAAGTCTTGTCCTTGAATTCTAAGTGCTTCCCAATTCTCAGCCAGAGTTTCCTTATTTAACATGAGATGGAGGTATCTCTACTTAGGTTTTTTTCTTCTGAGAGAAACTACTTATGGAATGGGTTACTTAATCTATAATGGGTTACTTAAGCCAAGCCATTCTTATCTATGATTTCCTCAACTTTAAAATTGTTGTGACAGACTTCTAAGTTTCAAATTTAGAGTGGCAATAGTGTCAGTCTAAAACACCATTGTCCAACTGTGAAGAGGATCCATTTCAGCAGGTACGGAATTTCAGAAGACACCTAGGGTTGCATGAATTTAACTTCTCGCATTTTCACTGCTTGTAATTTGAGTAGTTTATTGTTAGTTTATCATTTGGTATTTTCAGGTTTTGATGCTCATAGTCATGTCTTACCACAAAAGATTTTTTGTTTGTTTCTTTTATGCAGCTCTTTTTTTCCACTAAAGACATTTGAACATGAGAGGCTGGAAACTTGGAGATATAAAATTCCAGCATAAACCTGAAACTTGGAATATATCATCTGACTCCTCTGGACTAACTTGAGCTGCTAGAGTTCATCTACCCATACATGTCCAAAAATAGTTTATCTCTGGGGCTAGGATTCTCTAGGAATGCTTATATAATGCTATACAGACTATACAGATCTTCATGGTGATCTCACCAATGGGAGCAAAGAAATGGGATGAAAAATGCATTGCTTTAGACTGGTCTGAGTGGAGAAGCTCCTAGCGTATAGGTTAATTTGCGGATTGGGCTTGTCTGTTATCTTTGCAGTTATAGGAGTATGAGGTGCAAAAAATTGAGATAGACTAGCCTTTTTTCTTTTTGCCCCTATGTTGGACATAGAATAAAAAACCAGCCCACACACCCCTAATAGTATCTCAGGTTGACTTTATGCTGCAGTCCAACAGTATGGTTGCAGCACACACACAAACATATATATGTATACACATACACATATACATGTCTGGCCAAGTAGATACCAGTTTAGCTATAACAGTGTTGTGTGCAATGTGGGCTGAAATATTCTCACCCCTCATCGTGTAGGCACTTGGGTAGGCTGGTCTAGCAGCTGGAGTCTCCTCAGCTCATTCCACTACCACCATTGCCCAAGCTGGTTAGGTTTTGGGTCCAATTTCAGTCACACCTGGGACTGCAATGTAGGCATACGCTTAGAAACAGTGGGGATATAAGTTGTTAAATTTGGAAGGGACATGTATGTTAAACTTCTGGTAAGGAAAGTGTAGATTTCTGTTCTGGTGTTGGGTTTGGTATGGTTTTGTTTTGTTTTTTTCCCCTTAGAATAAACAAAACAGGAAGGATGTAGCTGAATGTTCCTTTGGCTCATCCAGTTGTATTTATAAAAATATGATCTGTATTTCTCTGGTTTCCTGTATCCTTTCAGACCCCTGTATCTGAAGGTACATTTGTCTAAGACAGGAAGGGATAAATTCAGGAAGTTAAAATAGAATATCAATAATTGATAGGAAACACGGGTTTTATTTTGTGTGTGTTTTGTGTTTGATTAGTATATGTAACTGTGTTAAATGCTCGGTGGTTTACAGTTTCAAGAAAAATTAAAATCTCTGTTTCTCTGTATTCACAAACCTGAAGCGCATTCTATGAAATATAGATTATGAAATATACATACCCATGTACTCACTTTCTCTGAAAATTTGAGAAAACTCCTCTGCCCCTCGGACATTAGTCTGTTCTTGCATTTTCTCAACTTTTTACAGTGAGACATTAGTGCAGTTCTCTTATCCCTGTTTTTAATTACAATATTATATGTTCTTCTTCGCAAACCCTTTTGGTAGCAGCTTTTACTGCATGCTCAGATAAAAACTGGTATGGAACAACATAAGAACACAGTGTGAATTAGGAGCCTTGCCGTTCATGGAAGTACACACAGAGATCCTATTTTAATTGATGTCAGTGCTTGCTTCTCTTACATACCTGTTTGTACAGTGAGTAAAGGATAAAAAATTGATTTCTGAGGGGATCTGTCCTATCTGTAATAGAATGTAAGGTTTTGTAATAATGAGTGGTAAAAATGTGTATTTCCTTTTCCATTTTCTTTCCAACTCAAAGTTATACAGCTCTTCTATTTAATATACTTTTTGATCTTTTCTTGAGAAATAAAACTGTTACAGATATTTGCCTTTTGCTGTTATGGTATCTAGGTAACAATAAGTATAGATTAAACATTTTATTTTCTTTTTATATTGAGTTTCTCATTACTTTGCAGTCAGGTATGTATAATTAAACACTATGCCTCAGAATAAAGTTATTATTGTTATTTTATTGTAAAATAATTTTTTCCATGAAAGGTTTTCTTTTTCTTTTTTTTTAATTGCATTGATCTTCTGTTTTGTAAAAACTTTTAACAAAACGTAATAAATTTTTTAAATGTAATTACAATTATGTAATAAAACCAAACTTTTATTGTTATTTATTTCAACCAGATAAACAAGGGGTCTACTGATCATGATTAATTATCACCAGTCTGAGTTAAGAATTCCTTTTGCATTCCATCTCCTTGAATTGCTATTCAGAAACATGGCTTAGAGATTTTCTCTGAAAAAAAAATCACCCTATCAGTATTGCCAGTGAAGTAAATGACTGTGTCTAAATTGATATACGTGGAATACTTCCAGCTTGGGGTGAACATTTTGCCGTATCTCATTTCGCTCAAAGGATGAGACCTTGGTAGCTGCATGTGTGGATTTTCATGAGACCAGCACAGATTTTACTCCACACAGACAGTGAATGTTTCTGTGAGCAAGGATTTCTTCTGTGGTTGTAGGTGGCTAAATCAGTTCCTTAGGACTGGAAGAAATAGGAGACACAATTCAGAGGAACTGAAACCAGATCATTATAAACAGGGAGGGAGCTCTATGTAAGGTTAAGCACATATGTAAATGTTTGTCATTATGGGGCATAATTAGGTGAGTCAAACAAAGTGTAGAGATCATAAAATTAAAAATCCAACATCAAAAGGTTTCAGAATTCATCCTGTGAACTTCAGAAGTGCTTTAAATCATTTTGTAATGTCATTTGGTCTGCTCTTTATCTAAGAATGTATGTTTAATTAGGGGTCACATCACTGCAGTAACTGGGTGAATCACAAGTATTCAAAAATAGAAATCCTTGCAGATTTACAGAATAATGCTTATCTTCAGGAAGCTTAATGGTATGTGAAAGCAGGTGGAAAATTAATGTAGTTCACTTTACATCTGGGAACAAATGGAATTTGAGTGCAGTGTAGAACTGGCTGGAAACTAGGGAAAAAACTATTATTCCACACCCCTCATACCCTTGAGGAGGGATTTTTTTTTTTCTTTCTTTAATAGATGTTTCTAAAGCTTCCTCTTCTTCCCTGTTCCCATCCATCACTGCAGTAACTGGGTGAATCACAAGTATTCAAAAATAGAAATCCTTGCAGATTTACAGAATAATGCTTATCTTCAGGAAGCTTAATGGTATGTGAAAGCAGGTGGAAAATTAATGTAGTTCACTTTACATCTGGGAACAAATGGAATTTGAGTGCAGTGTAGAACTGGCTGGAAACTAGGGAAAAAACTATTATTCCACACCCCTCATACCCTTGAGGTGGGATTTTTTTTTTCTTTCTTTAACAGATGTTTCTAAAGCTTCCTCTTCTTCCCCGTTCCCATCACAGAGGACTATATATTTATTTTTCCTCACTCCTCTTTTTGTCAAAACAATGGCATTTTTGGTTTTCCAGTAAATGTCTCATTTCCACCTGTGTCCTCTGTCAGTTGCCACAATCTGGGTATTTTCAGATGTTTCAAGTACACGGTTGTGGTGCTTTGTCCATAGCTACTACCTCATTTTACTGAATTTAAAAGGGAACCTTTAGAAATACAATGAGTAAATTATTTACTCCTTCCCATAACAACAATTTTTTTTCACTGAGGGTATGCATGAATGAGTGAAAATTTATCTTAACTAAAAGAAATTAATTAATCTTAGTAGCCACCTATTTTGATTAATCAATTAACATACATAAAAATGGTCTTACTGCACTCTGGCCAAGGGTTGAACTAGCCTATTATGTGGCCTTCAATAATAAGAAAAGAAACCCCTAGAAGATCAGGACAAACTATTGTGTATGTATCACCTATTTCTGTCTGTGTGGGGTTTTTGTTCCTCTGTTCGTTTTTAGCCTTTGTAATCTGGGGTTTAAGTGTTTGGTGGCTCAAGGGCTGTGTTTTATCTTTGTATTCTGTGGATCTGCATGGACTTCCATTCTGCAGTTATATGTGGAAAAGGACTTCTTTTTTTTCTGTGCACTTAGACATACCAAATCTTATTTTACGTTTCACTGAATTCAGCTGAAAGCTGAAGTAAAGGAGTTGTTTCTTTGCTATTTCTGTAGTTCCGAACTGTTAATTTTCATCTGGGAGGTAAAATGCATACACTTCATTTATTTTCTGAGGTACTTTTATGAAGTAACAACTGAGCAGTGTATGTAAATGATCATATAGTAAGGTTTTGGACAACACTTTTAAATTAGGCTATTTGATAACCGTTTTGAAATAGAAGACAAAATACAGAATAGAATTTTATATTGTCCATTTTAGGCAAACATTTTGAACTCAAAGTGTGAAAAATAAAATTAGGTAAAATACTCCATTTTTCCCAAACACGGTGATCTTAATTAAAATCCCACTGGAAGTCACATTAGGCTGTGTTTCAATGAGAGTAGCTGTTCCCTGTCACTGTCTTTGCTGCTTCAGCTGAAGCAGTTTTACCAAGTCATCCAGTGTGCAGTGTATGAGTGTCTCTGATAAAACTTCTTCCTTGTAGGGATAAAATCCAAAAATCAATGTTAGATGGAAATCAAAGTTCTCGAAGTTTGAGGCATTGATGGAGAGAGATTTTAACGAGTGAGAATTTCAAGCTTTACCTTCATAAATTTGGCAGAGAGGGCAAGCATGAAATTCCTGGGTGCAGATGTCTAGGAGAGATGTTTGAAAAAAAAGAGGTTAAAAAAAAGTTAAAATTAAAATCAGGAATAACATTTTGGTGGAAGGAAAGAAATACTTTTCCATATTTCACCTGAAAATGTAACTCAGATTTTGAGGAAATTAAATATATGCCTGTACCTTTGTGAAACTGGATGATAACCATGTTCCAATTACCTCTCAGTAATAAGAAGCGTAAAACTTAATTGCTTCTTTTCAAGTAGCTACTTCTTCTAATTTAAAATAAATAAAAAATACTACAACCCAGTAACAGGATTACTGAAGACAATGCCAAGTTGACTGATTATGGTAGAAGACCCAAACAAGGGAGAAATTTTTCTTGGAGATGAGGAAATTTAGCCTATTTTTATTATTATTATTATTTTTAAATTTCAACATAGCTTACAGAATATTTCGTGTGACGCTAAGTTTAATTTTGTCAGTGATCAATTATAGCCATACGGAAATAAAAGCATTTTAATTGGTACTACTGCTGTATCCATTTTTTAATGCAAAGCCAATTTTTTCTAATAGTTCTATTCTGTTTTTTTTTCCTGTTCAACTCAGTCCAATTTTTCTTTGCGAAACATTGTGTGCTTGTGCCATACATTAGATATTGGCACTCTAAGGAGCTAATTTTAAACTATGATGGGCAAATCATTCAAGTGAGAATAAAGGTAGATGGTCTTCATGTAACAGTACTAAATGAAAAGTGAGCAATAAAAACAAAGGAGAGAAATAAATTGGAAGCTTATTCATCACAGCAGTTAGGTTGCATAGCTACTAATTCTAAACCTGAGATTTGCCTCTCAAGTATTTAATCCAAAATGAAAATGCAATTAAGAAACAAATGGTGGAAAATGACTGCAATGAGAAAAACTTTTTGGAGCAGGTTATATGCTCTTCTGAATTAGGAGCTTCGCCCTTTTGATATTCTGGATTTCTTTTTTTTTTAATAGATATTGCATTGAAAATACATAGCCTTATAATTTCTTTCAGAAGTCTGTGATAAGGATGTGCCCTTTCTTACATGAACTTGGGCAACAGCCATGCCTGTATTTTGTGAAGTACAAAGACTTCACAGGTAGTGTGAGTTTGAAAGAGCTCCTCATGCCACAGGCATAGTCTTTTCCCAAGCGTGCTTTGAGAGAAGAGCCATTTTGTTCTCAGCTGCACAAAGCTAAAACTAGCAATGGAGAATCTTCATCCTTGGAGATTCCCAAAACTTGACTAGACAAAGCCCTGAGCAACCTAGTCTTGCACTGCAGTTAGCCTCTGCTTTGAGCAGTTAGACTAGATGATTTCCCAAGTTCCCTTCCAACTGAACTTATTTTACAGTTCTAAGCTTCAGTGTATTTTAAAATTTGGCATAATGGCTGTGCTCAGATTGCATCTTCCTGATGCAACGGCACCATGCCCTCTCTAATGGCCATAGCTAAATACTATGCTTTAGCTCTGACACCTCATATGTCTAAAAAGCATTGAAACTAAATATGGCAGCTCCCCATGGGCATCCCAGAACCTTTCGCTCTATAATGACCTAATCAGAGATTTACTTTCCTTTCTTGTTCTCTTCTACCTTTTCTTCTTCTTGAAAAAATGATCCCAAAATCCAAATGTTGTTGTTTTGACTGGAGTTTGGCTTCAGGTAATTACATGTGCTTGTAGTGCTCAGTGTATGCATAATAAGCTTTGCTGTGGGAGAAAAAAAAAAATCACAAGAAATTGTATGCTCCGTTATTATATATTAGAAATAAGATTTTAGGGGGAGATGATTACTTTTAGAGGATAGTTTCTAAAAACAACAATCACAAATACAATGCTAATTACAGGTGTATTAACCTCTATTTCTAAAAAAAAATTTAGTCTCTCCTGCCTTTGCATTTTGTGTCTTCTGTTGCTCTAATTGTGAGAGGAGCTAACTGGAAGAGAAAAAACATAGAGTAGAAAGGGCTTTAGTAGGTATGAAATACTTCTTACCGAACACTGGCAGAGACTGACCCTCCACTTTCTCTGGACAGCCCATACTCCACCATCTTTCCTTAGCCGTAATAAGAGGCTTTGCCAGTCCTCCTAAATGAGGAACAAAACGTGACAGCTCAGCTGATGCTGTTGACATTGGCAGCAGGCTTGACGGGCAGCACCAAACCTTGCCGTGGCCTATCTCCTGCTAATTAGCCGTTCGAAGGAACTCTGGGTGCCACAGGCACAGTCTTATCAGAAAAGGACATCCTTGCTGTTCACCCTGACAGCTGTGATGCAGCTGTTCGGGGAGCGAATTGAGCACGGAGGGGAGGGTGGGAGGTGGAGGAGGAGGATTTAGAACAAGTGACAGCTCCAGTATCTTGCACTGAAGCTGTCCTGGGCTATGATAAACAACTGGAATGGAAAAGAGAGAAGATGGGATTCGAAATACATGAAATGGGAACACAGGTTACGCATGAAACAGGAGGAGGAGTGAGACGAAGGGAGCAGGACTGCCCCATGAGGGCTCTGTAAGGCAGCTGGAGCTGTATGCTCCTGTGATTAACGCAGTCTGAAGGATTTAAAGTACAAACATTTATGATTTTCCATAGGTTGTGTGCATGTCCGTGGATTTTAATGGGCATGCGTTTCAGGAAGCCCCACAACGGAGCAAGACGGGGAGCAGCATGGGCCTGAATAATTTATTGAGGTGCCATAGATCTGATGACTTTGGAGACAGGTTGAGGGAAGGATTTAAAAAAAAAAAAAAGAAAAAAAAAGGAAAAAGTGCTTGCCACTTGCTCTGAGTGATTATGGGTGGGCAACGAGAGAGTTTAAGAAAGTGCTCCTGCTGCTTTTCAAAGCAAATACCCTTCCTGATGCAGAAACTCTAGTAGTAAAATACAACTGTTGTTAAAACTTATTCAACTTTGTAACGTGTACTCCACTGACACTTTTGAAGACAGATGTTTAACTTAGTTTAATGTAAACTAGATGATACACAAGTAAAAGTGTGCAGTTGAAGATGTAGAAAATTCAGTTGAAAACAGGGACACTTTCACTGGTGTATTTTTGTTACTTCACTTTAATTTTTATTTTTTAGTGGTTTGCTTTTAAAGGAGTTAGTGAGACCAGATTTTGGATCTTTTGTGATGATAAACTATCAGTTTTAAAGCTACAAATAATTTTACAACGTAACTTGAAAGGGGCAATAGAATACAAAATTCTGCAAGTAACTTTTAAGATTAAAGTGGATTTGCAATTTTTCAAAAAAGTTGTTCTCATTTAGAAGGTATAAAAAACCAGTTTAGATTAAATAAGTTAAATAAGGATGACAGCAACATACCCTTCCCCAGCACTCAGACTCAACAGTTAGTGCTGAATGTAAAAAAAAGTTATTACTACATTAATTGATTTTCCTCTGTGTTTTCTAGAAGCAGAAAGATTAAAACAAATATTTTGCTTGCAATGTATCTGTCCTAGGCAAAGGTAAGGAGTGTTAGATTGCCTGGGAAAGCTTGCTTGTAAAAACTTCTGGTATAATTTTACAACTGAGCAGATTAGTTTGTGATAGCACTGAGATTTGGGATATTGCTGCAAACTAAAGTTTCCTCTTTTTATTGCTTATTACCTATGGGTTTTACTACATGCAACTTCTCTTTTCTCTACTGACATATAGACAAAATAACTAACAGAATGCTGCAGTCAATAGCCAAAAATGTCCCAAAACAGATGTTTCTATTGTTATAGCAAAGCAACCACACATATGTTTATACATGTAATTTCTTTGTTTATTTACTACTGTGTTTGCTATACATCCTACATGAAGAAAACATCTTGAGTTGCCCACCAAAACTTACATATAGACTTAGAATATATCTCAAAGATGATTTTCCTTATTTTTATATATATATAAAAAACAAAACCAAAACACTCAGAAAAGATGAACTTATACTTTAGGGACTTTCTCAATCAAAAAAATACAGATCATTGCTCTACTTTGTAGCAAGACGACTCCTATAATTTTTGTTTGTGTGTCTATAGTATGTCCTGTGCCATATTTACAAAGACATTGCAATGCCTTATGATGACATTTTGTTTATTTTCACTCCGGACTTTGTGAGGAAATCCCAGTTATTGTACTGAAAACTTTAAATATTCGATGTGCCCACATATCCTGAGAGTTGTCTTTCAGATTTTATACAAGTCTAATGACAAATCTGAAATAAATTTTTAGTGAAAGTCATTTTGGTCAGTAAAAAAAAAGTAGTTTAAGTGTTCAATCTAAATAATTTGTCGATTATTTCTGACCTTTTTATTATGTTTTTTTTTTTAATTTTTGAAGAATTCATCATATCATTTACAAATGAGTGGCTATTTATATTTCTCCTACCAATACTTTTCAAAATTGTACAAGATTAGTGTTTTTGAGCGTTTGGGTTTTGATATCTGTTCTATGTAACTGATCACTCAGCTTAATAATTTTAATAGTAAATCTTATATCAATATCTGTTCATAACTGATTTGAGTGTTCATTGTGCAACTTGAGATTTAGAAAATGCTTACTTTTATGTATTTTCCAGCTTTAGTAGTTAGAAAGCTTTAGAGGTTTGCATGTACTACCATGCTACTACTATTCCTGTGTTCTGAACTGTTTGAGTTTGCAATTGCACAGAAAATTGGTATTTTCATGCAAGGGATTTTTCTGTAACTTTATATTACTGGTCTAGTTCACTGAGTGGACTAATTTTACTTCTAATTATTTTTGCCTTGGCTATATTTTTGTCAGTGGGAAAATTGTTCTACATTTATCTATTTTTCAGTTGGTGATGTAATGTAATTTTGTGTGGCTTGTGCATGGATGGCTACAGCTGAACCTTTGCACACTATGCTGTATTAACAAAATAAAATTAGACTTACTTTTCTTAATGGGTAATTCCTATACAGGAGATAATGGTATCTTTCACTTTTATTTAGGTTATGCAGAAGCCAAGACAATATTGGTAGGTTCTTAAGAGGTGTACCTTCACATAGCTTGTGACCTGCCAATGTTTTTGATATTGAACAAACTTAGAAGATGGGAATGTTAAATAACTTGAAAAAGACCCAAACGACCTAGCCCTAAGGATTAGGCAAAGTTATGTCCATAAAATGGACATAACCTGCCAGTCATGAAGAGATGACTTACAAAGACCGTTAAGGGTTAATGTGTTTAATAGTCCTGCTGCATGAGATTATGAGCTGGGTGGCAAAAAAAGGAAGGTGGGAATATTTAACCTTGTTATACTGTATAAGTGACAAATCAGTGAGGTGAAAGGAGAATGAGATTTTCTTTCATTCTGTTTTCCCCACCAATATCTGTTGTTTCTTTATGGCTGATGTGGCTGGAAGGGCAGCAGAAGAACACCCCTCTAGGTACTGGCTATTATACATACTTATGAAGAACAAATACATCAGTAAGAAATCTGAATTTTTATTCAGCACTTTCATGGTAATGAGTTTTGGTTTAATCTGGGATCTTTTTATTGGAGATATTATGATAATCCACAAGTTACTGATGCCTACTGCAGTCGTAATCTTTCAGATTTCTTCTCTCTCTGAAATTAAAATTGTGCCTCTGGATGCTGCAGATACAATCTGTTTGATGACATGTCTATGTGTTTATGAGTTTCCAAGAGATGAACAGGAAGGAGTAGTTCAGAGAAGCACAGCTTCTCATCTTATAGGTCAGATAGAGTCAGTGTCCATTTCAAAATAATAAGTGTATGTATTTCCAATGTAGTTAATAGATATACATTAGGAATGCAACTACCAGAAGCATTACAACATTTTTTGTTTTTTTTTTTTCCTAAATAATGTTCTAAGCAGTAATAAGCCACAGAGGGAAATTTCCGTGCCTTTTTTTCAGGAAGGGATTTTCCATGTTTAGTTTCTCCTTGTTTATTTTCCTTTTCCCCTTGTTTATTTTCCTTTGTCTTTCTTACGCTCTCCCTTGCTCTCAGTCTCACTTTCTTTCACATGTTCCTCTGCACTACTCCTGTCACACCTTGCGCGGTGTTGCACGCTCTCTTTCCCACAGGCATGCTCGCTTGCTCTCACACTTTCTCAAGCACGTTCTATCTCTTTAATGTGCTCTCTTGTACATGCTTTCTCACTCAGTGTCTGGCTTACTCATTCTTGCACACTCTCTTGTTCACTTGCTTTCTCTTTCTCTGGCTTTCTTGCATGTGGGCTCTTTCACAGGCTCTTGCTCCCTCACTTTCTCTTGTGTGCACTCTTTCTCTTACGCTTACTGCCCTGCTCACTCATGCTCTTGCTCTCTTGTTCTCTTTCTCACTCCTGTGCACTGTGTCTCTCTGTCTCTCTCTGTCTCTTTTTTTCTCTCACTGCTCTCAAACTTACTATATCCTGTTTTTCCTAGGGAAAATATGTGCTTTTTGTTACCCAGCAAGTGGTCAGGGATTAGTGATACAAGACAGTTCGATCACCAGGAGTAATCCTGCTTTATGAACCTTCTTAACCGGATTCACAGGCGAGATTTTTTTTTTTTCCTTTAAGGTGTGTCCCCCTCTTCCTTCCACCCCCTCCCTCTCTTCAATCACATCATTGCTTGGAGGCAAGAGAGTATGGGGAGGGGGAGAGAAGCTCATTTAGCAGCCCTGGTAGACATAGGCATCACAGTACCAATCAATCAACACGCATGCTTTCCCACTGAGACTCCCCTGTGACCTTGGGGAGTTGACAAATGACTTAGAGGACATAACAGACAGAAGGTTTGTGATAAACCAAAAAATTGTGTTCTTCTGGGTGATGAAGAAAAATAAAAATGAAGAGTGAGGGTAGATATATATTTCGTTTGAACAAGACTCGATGAATCCTGTAACTACCTTTCACTCTAGTGGCTGCAGTGAGAGGAGTTTACTGTCATGGTAATCAAGACTTCTTCAATAAACCTCACTGCAGTGTTTACAGTACTTTTTTGTGTAGTACTGCAGTACTTTATGGCTCTGAGCCCTCAACTGTGGCTGAAGGTTGTAGCAGTTATTGATAACAGATTCCAGAGGCAACATATCTCATCAAATTCATGTTGAGCGAAAATAATCAGCAGAGTGAATCACTTAACCTGGATTGATTTGACTCATTCTGAAATCTGCAGCACATTAACTCAGTCATGAGAAGGTTATTATTAATCATAAGCATTTGATACATTAATAAGTGCAGCAACTTAAAGTCTGGCTGTAGATACACTTTCAGCAGATTTTTTAAAACACTGTTTACATATATTATATATATTTATTTTTTTAATACAGCAGTTGGAGATAACATCCTTTATGTATCTATTATGTATCTAGTGCAGTATGGGAGAAGACCAATGCTTGTCTAGTCTTAGCAGAAAACAATATCTGTTAGGAGAAAGATATCTTTTGCCATATTATTATTTCTTTGTTTCTCCTTCAGAATGCAAATTGGCATTTTCATTACTGATTCCTACCCCCTCCATTTTTCTCTGGTTCCTTTAACCCTTATCAGCATGACTATCTCTATTTGTCCCATGTTAAGCCCCTAGTAACAGCGATCACTATTACATATTTCAGCCAAGCAAACCACTGATAGTCCTGGTTCTATACTTAGATTCCTCTTCTTTGCAGCTCAATAAAAATGTATGGACCTTCTTCTTGAAATATAGACTGCCAAATATACATCAGAGGTCAGTAATGTTTGTTCTCCATAATCATTATTACATTCAAATCCATACAGGCCATGAAACTGAATCTCATTGCCAGAGTTTGGAAAACTATTTCCATTCCAACTTTCTTTCTTGTTCTGGGAAAAAGAGGTCTATTGTAAACAAATTTGGAGACTACATTTTTTCTAACGACAGGTCACACTTTCCAGTGCAGGAAAAGGTATTTTGGTTCATTAAGCACAGTAGCAGTGATAGTAAACCAAAGGCTAAATGAAAGGAGGTGGCATGTGTTTGGGGAAGCAGGCAGTAAAGTGTCATCATCCTTCGAATTATATTGAAACTGGTCAGATTTACTGGTAAAATGCCCAGATCTCCCTGTAGCAGCCATAATCCAGTATATGTCTGATGTTTTAGAGTGCCAGCACTGCAAATCAGAAAAAAGTAAAGCATTACCTTGTGGAGAGTTGAAATAATTTAGAGAAATATAATTCAGTTTAAGAAGAAGTGAATTATAATCACTGTAAAGTCCTAGAAAATGACAGAAGGCGGCTGTTGCTGTTTTCAAAGACTTGTGTTAAATTCACCAACAAGGGATGTGCTATCAGAGGGCAGCAGATACATATCAGGAAAAAATTCAGAAAGTTGATTGTTCATGGGGCTTTTAATGAGGTCAGTAACCCAGTCCTGTAGAACAATTAATTTCTTCAGCACCTTGCTGAATGTAATTCTGTTTTGAAAATGTTAGACTCTTCTTCTCCCTCAACAGATTTAGCTGCACTTTTCATTCAGGTAAATCCAAATTGGCACTGTGTAACTTCGCTGCTCACTCATCCCCTTATTTGCTGTAATGAGGGCCTTCAGAGTGGGTCTGGCAATGCAAAGTGACAGACAAGTGGGATTATAGATTAGTCCGAGGTTAAAAAAAAAAAAAAGTAAAAAACGGGTTACCTTGTAATCCATTAAATATTGTTTTTACTAGATGCTATGCTCTATTAATATGAGTAACTATTCAGAAGTGTAGAAAACAAGACTCTATCTTTCTATCCAGTAGATGTTTCAAATTCAAGATATTTTATCTGGCAACACCAGAAAGCCATTAAACGGTTTTCAAGAGCTTCTGCTTCTCCAAGGAAGCTAGTTTTTTTACACTGGATATCATGTTGAAATGTTGTCCACCTGGAATTAATTTATCTTATTTGGATTAAGTCTATGTCTACCAAAAGTAGTTAACTTAAAAAAAAAACTTTTGAAAGTATCTTCAAGGACAGGGAAACATGAGCATCTGGGTATTTTTATTAGTTTGGGAACACAAGTCATGTAGCTTTGTGTCTCAAAGAGATAAGAAAAATAGAACAGAGACTTGAACCCAGGTCATTAAAGTCCTAAGATAACACTTTAATCACTGTACCTATCCATCCTTTGGAAGAAGATTACTAATGCAAGTATTTTCATCTTCTGCTTTTAAAAGTCAGTTTTCTCATAAAATAGCAATACACCTCAGTGGAGAGTTTCTGCAGCTCCTGCCTGGATTTAATACTAATTAAATAACAGGGGTTTTGTGTTATCAATGCCAAAAGCTTTCAGACTGACTTCTGTTTTGGTTTATCCTGAAAAGGAAAGGTTAGCACATTTGAGAATAGAATACATATCTCTTTATAAAATTTGTCTTTATTTCGCAGAAGTATGGATCCATTTGGGTCATTCAATTTACTGTTGAAAATGTGAAATACTAGAGGCCAAATTCTAAGACACCTATACGGTCTATTTAATAGAAACACATAGGTTTGTAGGGTGAATGCAGGGTCTGAATTTGGCTTTAAAACTAACAGTAACTCTGGAAAGTGTTAAGTATGCTTTTAACGCAAAAATAAACACAACTTTAGTGGGGGGCTGTAAAATAAAAGTTTTGAAGGGAGAGCACAGTAAAATCGGAGCTCAAAAGACTAAGTCTGTTCTCAGTGCCGTTGAACAAAACTGTATGCACATCAATTCACATAGATAAACTTTGCTGTAGCAAGATTTAGTTCATAGGAACATTATGAATGACAGTGATGTGATGTTTGTTGGAATGTGGTATTTTGGGCATAGTCTAATTTTGTGTGTCAGTTATACTCCTCCATATATTTATAAACTGGGAAATCTGCTGTATGTGGCAACATAAAACAAAAGCAAACAAAACCTTTCTTGTTTGTGGTATCAGAAATTGGATTTTGGGGTTTTCTTCCCCCCCGCCCCAGTGAAGAATTCCAGTGACAATGAATCCTGGTTGGTGTTTTGTAACCTTTAAATGATTATTCAGCTAGAATCACCATGGCTGGATAAGGTAAATGAGTAAATAAAGAGGAACCGAGGAAGAAGCAGCCGGTATGTTACCCAATCAATGTTGACATTGATTCTGAATAGAATTTCTTAAAATAGGTGCTCAGAAGTCATGAGACCATAGCTGGGGTTAAGGGAAGGGTGTACTGGAGTGACTGCCAGTAAATTTAAATTTGAGATATTGGTTATCTTTTTAGTAACAGATAAATAACATGGAGGGTTTTTTAGAAAAATAAAGAAGCCCATAAAGGTTTGTGATCTGTATGTTCCTGAGTCCAGCCTTTAAGAAAGAAAAGAAAAAGAAAACCTCTCAAACTGTAATGAAATGAATTTTATTTTGCAGGCTCTGGGCCCATGCCATTTCATTTCATTACCAGGATACGCTGAGCGGGCTGGAATCAGCAAGAACTACGGGCAATGCAAGCTGATGATAAGCATTTCATCATGGCCCTAAACATATTAAATTTTTAGCTATAAATTTTATCAGCAGCATCTACATGGCTGGATAGCATTTCCCACCCTTCTTTCTTCACCCCCCCCCATTCTCTTTTGCTCTGCAAATACAACTTGTACTTGACTGAACTGAAAACAAATTTTAAAAAATCAATAAGTAAAAAATACATCTACAGTTTAACTAGTCCAGTAATTATCATTCAGGCTACCTTCTGTACTTACTGAAAATGGGAAAACAAAGTTACAACATGACCAAGGGTAACAATAGACGAACCTCATTAGTTTTTGTGACAGTCTCCAGAAGAGCTCCTCCTAAAACTAATAGCATATCCCAGGGGAATATTTTTCAGTGGAAGACCTTATTCCCAGACATTTGGTCTTTATAGAATACTGATAGAGAAATAAAAGGTATAAATCTAAAAGAAAAGGTTGCGGATTTGATATTGCTAATAATACAGTCAATAAACCTTCACCAGTTTCAGATGGCTGTAATGGGTGAATGGCCAAAACCAGAAGTATACTGGAGGCTACAAAAACATTTTAAATTAAATGTTCCTGAGGATCAGGACCAGGAAAAAACTTAATCCTCTGTATTACCAGGTGATATCCCAGTGACAGTGATAGACAAAAAGGGAACATAGAACCGTGAAACAGAGGGAGCAGGTGATCATTTTGGTTTAGCCTGGAAAAGAGCTGGTCTTTCTGAGCAGTACTCTGTGTAACTGTAGTAGCATCTTTAATGATAAGAGAAACAAAGGTGTGAATTTGAGAACTCTCAAGGCATAATAACCCTGGGGCTGGTTAGAGTCTAATTAGTTTCAGAAGTGAGGACTCTAGAGCAGCTGAAGGAAATCCTAATTGTATTAATAATGAATTCTGTTCTTACATAGTGCTATGGTATGGTTCATCACTGGAAATGTGGTCTTAAGCAAATGCATTCTTTAGGTTTTTGCCTGATAGTTAATACTGACTGGGTGGTCTGCTGGGGAATAAGACCACACTCGCAGATATGTTGACTGCTAAAGCCAGCACGTCCAATATCCTGATGTGACTTGAGAAAACCTGAAAACTTAATACACTACTTCTCCGCTAAGCTGTGTAAGCTCATTTTGAAGCTTGTACTGCAAGAATCCAGAGGGGCAAGAAACAGTGATGATAATTATAGAAGCATTTCATTGGTCATGTAGCCATACAAGAAGTAAGCAGGGATAATGCTTCAAAATCCTAAAGTAGGTTCTAACAAGTGTCTGCAGCTTCTCCTTTTTCTCCTCATCTTTTGTAAGAAAATTAATCCTGGTCCTTTATTTGGTATTTCTAGTTCCTATTCCTACTGTTAAAAATAAAACATAGTTGCCTGTGAGGGAGTAAGGACCGATAAGTAGTGACGATTGGAAAATTAGTAGGTATACCTGGATTTTGTTTAAAAAAAGACTCTGTAGTTTGAGAAAAAATAATTGCTACATTAGGCCTGGAAATATGGCTAGGAAAGGTTTTTCTTGATGCTTCCTGCAGTGTATTAATGTCATCATTGTTTACATTCAAAAGTAAAAAAACGCATTGTTAAAGAAAAAATCACTGTAAAGCATATTGACAACTTTCTGTTTCAATAGTTACGTAGAATATTAATCTTGTTCTTTAAATAACATTTTTGTTATTAATTTTGCTTCAGATTCTGTTATATGGTATTGCTCTTTGTCTAGATTTTATTGGTACAGCTCCTCCTGTGCATATTTCAAAGCCTGATGTAGGTGACATTTCTACAGGTTGCTTTGGGAAGACTTCAGGAAATAGCAGCTGCCATTGCCATTCTTGGAAGTGGGCATTTATTCTTGAAAGAAAGTAGGGAACCTATCTAACTTCTAATATGGTTTTCATCACTGCGGTATCAGTGTTTCATACAAGTAAAGATAACAATGAAGGTTTTTCTCTTTCTTCCTTTCCTGCTGGGAAAAATACGAGACCTCTGGCACAACATTCAATAAATGATTAGAGCAGTGTCTACGCACTGAGCTTATCAGGCGTTGGATCAGTCTCTATATGGCTGCATCACATTGGTCTCTATGCAGGAAGTTTAGCATGTAAAAGGCTACTGTATGTAGGGAAGGAATAATCTGTTCTCTGTGTTATGTCCGTGGAGGATACAAGAAGTAATTAGCTTAAATTGCAACACGTAAAACTCTGGTTAAAACTTTCTTCCTATAATAGTAGTAAAGCATCATCATCTGAAAATAGATTACCTGGAGAGATGGAAGACTTGTCATCACTGAAGGTTTATTAAGGGCAGAGTCAATAAATAACACTTAAGAAAACCATTGACAGAGTTTGTTGTGTCCTGAAGTAGGAAACAAGGAGATGACATCCTGCAATTCATTCCAGCCTTTTAATTTCAGGACTCAAAGCAAACACTAACAGTGTTTCTTTCTTTAGATATGCAGTTAGAGTTTCAGTTATAGGCATTTGCATACTTCTGCAAATGGCAATCTCACTGACATCTAACTCCCTCCCAACTGTATTGCAAATTCAAAGCTTATTCTTTTTTTTTTTTTCCTTTCTGCTAGCTATTAAATCAATAAATTCAAGAGCAGTAGGCATCAGGTTACTCAGAAATACTACCCCTAGAAATACTACATTTCAGATTCATGGCCAAACCACCTCAAAAGAGGCAGCAAAATTAAAAGACTGTTTCTTTCATAGAAAAGTTTTGGTTTTTCCTTTCGCCTATGGCATATTAATAAATACTTGAGCTGAGTCTTTTTCCTACTCTTTCAAATATTAACAAGGAAAACTTCCTTCCAGTAGAATCCAAAACAAGAAAATTTTATGAAAAAGTACATGAAAGTTTCAGGCAAATAGAAGTTGACTAAATTTGGAGAGTGGCAAGGGCAGAATGAAAAATTATGTAACCCTATCTAATAATGTACTTGTTAGTCCTGTTTCAGAGCCAGATAAGATCTTTATTCCATATGTCCTTTGGTTTTACTGGAATTCTTTTCAATTAAGATACAGATGAAGGTTTCTGTGTTCACCGTCTTATGTTGAACTCTTGACTTATATAAAGCTACTCTTAGAAGTATAGAAAAAACCAAACTAAAAAATAAGTAGTTTTTTAATGAAAATATTCTTAAGAAACTGAAAACAAATATTTGTTTCAAGAACATTTAAGAAAATAAGCTACACAAGAAAATAGTTTTACATTCTAAGACGTGAAAACCCTAAGTTTGCCTTAGACTAGCATGTTCTTTATTATTCATTCAACCCCTTCCTAAACTCCCCTGTCCTCATTTCTTTCTTTTTGTTTTATTAATATAATTGCCTAGCATTCATTTCTCCTTTCTGTTATTTCTGTAATTTTCATAAAGGCAAATTAAATCTGTTGCATGACAGCATTATGTGACAGTTCACTATTTTCACAATTCCTACAAATATTCCAAATCTATTGCTGTCATAGGTGATGCTTTTCTGTGTGACTTTGAGAAAGCAAAAGTTTTTTATAGGCAGCTCTGCTAGTTGTCCCATTCTCAGTTCTTCAGGTGAGAAGAGTGGTAGAATTCTGTTCTGGTACGGCAAAACTCCCCGAGAAATCATCTCATTCCTACCATGGATTACACCTTCTGAAGTTCTGCAGTTCAAAACATCTTTTCACTTTCCACATGCCTCTGCTGTGTCTTTTGTCTCAGAACTTGTTTATTTTTATTTGTACTGAATGGTCTTCAAACCAAGGCATCTAAATGTATCTGCAATTGCATTAATTTCTCATGATTATCTTACATTTCCTTCTGTTTTCTTAGCAACATCTTTTGTTCAGTGTTACTGATGTTACCATGCTAATAAGTGTACATTTTTAAATAAACAGATAGAATTAGATTTTGGAGGACAATTTCAGTTTCCCCTGTTTGTATTGCTTTGTAGTGATATAATTTTCATATGCCATTTTTAAATATTTAAAACTAATTTATTGTCCTGCCCACTTCTACTCTCATCATGTCTTTTGATGAGTTATAAGGCAGTATTATTTTGAAACTATTTTGCCACTCTCCAAATGCTGTTCTTGTTCACTTCCAACGAAAGCGCTTTGAGTCGTGGAAAAGAAATATGAAGTTATGGAAACAAAGCACAGTGGGTGGTGGCAAACCAAATCATCATCTTACAGGCTGTCAACAATCCATATTTTATCTGAAAACTTGGCAAATGTTGACACCTCTCTCTCTCTGTCTATGCAAAACTCATTTCTAGATTAAAATAACTGGCGAGTCAAGCACTCGCCCAGTATCACTGTCATCTTCAGACTTGTTGAGGGTGCAGTCTGTGTCATACTCCAGTCTGTAAATTAAGTTATTGATATGGAACCACATATTGACCACTGGGATAGTCTGCTTGTTACAAACTGTTAGCCAGATGCCCAGTCTTTGTTTTCATGGCAAAGCAACCAACTTTCATCCCACCTAACAATCCTTTTTTCTAGTCCATGTCTCTTCAGCTTTTATACAAAGAAAATGTGGGATGAAATGTCTACAGGCTTACTAAAGAACATAGGTTACAGCCACTGCTCTTTGCAGCCAGACATTTCATGAGAGATATCAGGTTGGTCAAGCGTGACTTATTGTTGGTAAATCCATGTTGCACATTCCTGATTACCTCATGTGCTTGAAAAAGGATTCCAGGGAGATATAACACATGATATTTCTATAGTCAGGGACATAGATGAGGCACATATCATTATTCTCTGGGTCATTTTTCTTGCCTTTTTAGGGATGAATGTAATGATAGCATTTTTACAGCCACCAGGGACCTCATCGAATTGCCATGCAAGTTATAGACAGAGGACTACAGTAACACCAGCCAGCTCAGGTGCCGTAATCCTATCAGGTCTTATGGATTTGGATACATCCAACTTGTCGATATTGTCCATAAGCTTCTTTAAGTTTTTGTTTTGGTGTGAGTAACACAACATTTCTTGCCCATTAATTATGTCATAATTTCCCCTTCTTTTGAATTTGGTACAACTGATTTTTTTCGTGTATTTAGGTAAATTTATCTCAGTAATTCATTTTCACAACAAAACTCTTATCTTGCATGATATTGTGGCTAATGTTCTGGTCTCAAGAAAATGGCTCTACAACAGAGTTTTGCATGTAAAAATAATGTAATTAATGTGATTTTTTCATGTATAGGTTCTCCTTCTGTTATCCCACTCTTCTTTTGCCTGTCTTTCCCTCTCCCCTCACCCCCCCCAAGGCTATTGTCTGTTGTCACCCTGCTTGTAGCATTGGAACTTCAGGCTAAACTGAGACCTCGAGGTTCTACAGTAATCCAAACACTGTTAATAAATCAAATGCCTTGGACTATTAGGTCATTGTTCTCAAATCATATATATTCCTTAAAAACTTAATTTTTGTACTCTCCTATTTTTTTCTTATTATTTTCTGAGTCAGTCAAATGACAGGCAGAGTTGGTTAGTCTAAATTAGTCCACAGTGTACTCTTTGCCCTACTGCATTACAATTAACAATTTGCTAGGACACATACGCTACAGATTACATCTTTTGCCTCATAGATATGCAAACATATGGCAGTACATTTAAAAAATACACTTCTAATTCTGAATATTTCTCAGAAAAACCTTTTCACATCTGAACTTTGAACCCTTTCAATGATGTTGCCCTAAGTGTAAGTTACTACGCATTGCATTATCATATGTAAAACTTGATTAACACAGTTGATAGTTTCTGGTAAGTGGTCTCTTTCAATGGCTTTGTTTGTTATCATTTGCAATGAGGAATTTTGTAAACATTTTCAAACCTGGTGTTTTTTTGCTTCTCATATTTCTGTTGAAGTACAGACACCTGCATTTATAGCTAGAAGGAAAAAACCCTACTTTGACCATCAGGAATTTCATCATCTCACCTATGGTAGGTGCTTGCTTCTCTTTAACTGACAATATAGACAGAGTACAGGACTCCTCTGGTTGCAAATGACCCACAATACAGGTATGGCCAGAAACCAAATGAATGTCATCCATACAAATTTAATTAAATGGTCACAGATTTTAATATCTTCTGAAATTATCTTAGTCAATTGTTATAGTTCAATAATCCAGTGTGCCCAAATCACTCAAGATGCTGATTTTGGATTAGATGTTACTCACTGTGGATTTCTGTTTTCACTGCTAGCAAAATATAATTGATTGATTTGCAAGGCAAGGCAGTAAGATTTCATGTCTGGCATAGGCGCAATAAGGAGATTTCAAAGATGTCTGAAGAGACAGAACAAAATACGAAGAGAAACTGAAAACTAGGTTAATTTCACTGGGGCAAAAAGGGAATTGATATACTGGGGGCATGGGAGAATTTAGAACCCCAAACTATTAGAAGAAATTTAGTGCATAATACTGTCAATAAAAATGCACTCTGAAAATTTCATAGTTTCATCCTTTCTTTGCCTCCTCCCCTTCCCTCAATATCCTTTATAGAAACCCTTGCCAATCATGGCACAACTTTCATTCTGTCCAACAGTTGGACATTTTTGGTGTGTTTCAGCATTGCTGGCATCTTTCCTAAAAGTTAAAACTGTGACATTTTTATAACAAGACAAAAATAAAAGAGGAAAAAAGTGTCCTATTCACCCGTTTCTCAGTGTGGAGGTTTCACATTTGTGGTTTTAATGCAATTAATCAAAGACCAAATGCATTTGTATTCTCTGAGCGGTTCGGGGGATACTTTCATATTTTCTCACTGCAGCAGTGTGAAATGGTGCAGGATGCCAATGGATAATAGTTCTGGGAAAGATATCTTTCATGCTAGGGCAGTTCTTGTGGGTTTTGTTTTAGATGATGGATTGCAAGTTCTCAGTCATTTGCAAGCCACAGGCTTTACAAGTGCTGTCTACATTATCAAATTTCTCACTCTGTCTGAAAACCGCAGCATTTTAATTGAAAGGAGTGCTAGGCCTTCCTGCCGTATCAATGTGGGAAGGTTGTTAGATTCAGAAATAACCTTCCCATTTCAGAAAAATGAACAAATATCGTACAAATGTTTTTACGTTAGTAACCAACGGGGCTGAAAGGTGAGTTAGCACACACTGAAGTGCACAATACCAAAAA
The DNA here is from genome assembly GCF_000687285.1 of Phaethon lepturus. Classification (NCBI taxonomy): domain Eukaryota; kingdom Metazoa; phylum Chordata; class Aves; order Phaethontiformes; family Phaethontidae; genus Phaethon; species Phaethon lepturus. Next base: position 5,129 of record NW_010531389.1, on the reverse strand, counting down.
GTGAACCCTGTTCTACAAGGAACTCTTTCAATTCTCTGACTTGGAAGAGATTGAATATATTTCAGGTACATGCCTGGACCTGAAAACTATGCAGCTGGCCTAATTTCTGCAGTTCTGAAAGTCTGACAGACTCTGTTGTAATTAGAATCATAGTACTTACTATAGATTATGTAATTCAGTGCTGAAATGGTAAATAATTGATGTTGGCTTAGTAATGTCTAACAATGGTGTCCATCTCCCTAGAACTGCCATAGAAAAAACTTTCTCCTTTGAGGCCAGTTTCAGCGTGCGACAGAGATTACTGGATCAGTTTCAGTAAGAGAAGGGATCAGAGCAAGGGAATTGGGCATTTGTACAGCAGAAGCTCTAAGATCACGTTGGTGCAGCTCATCAAACAGTGGAGTTTAATTTAGCTCAGATCTCACACAGTAAAACAAACCCCAGTAAGAAGTGAATGCTTTAGGACCTTGACACTGTGAAATGTCTCAAGATAAACAGTATGTTCGATTTAAAAATAAAATAGGGACTCTATTTTACCATACTACCTTTTTCAGTGGTTGAAAATACTGCCTTTTCCAGTGATTGGAAAGTTACTTTTAGAATGGCAACGTATACATAGTTTACACAATGTTTAGGCGAAACTGCTGATGTACAGGTTTTGTAGGAAATAAATTTAACTGTACTGCCTGATGTTGATATTCCATCTCACCTCTTCTAATCCCTGTTCTGAGCACCTACCTTTGACAAAGTATTTCCACAGCACTTTTAGAAAAGCCAAAAGCTTACTTTAGTTGAGCGAGAAGAAGACCTGTGTGGATTTCTGGAAATGTGAAAACATTCTTTAAATGGTTTATTTTTCAGATACACTTATTATTTGAGTATGCATTAACATTTCTAGGCTATACTGAATGTTTGTCATTATGGCATTTATGAAGACAACAGTTTAATAACTATGTGTAGATAATAAGGCTGACACCGAATTAGGGAGAATGACCAACAATAAGATTGAAATACATCTGGAAAAGTATCAGTTTTTGGATCTTCACCTAAATAATCTCTAGTATACTACAACCTGAGTTTTTCATTTAAAACAAAAAAAGATTTAAAAGAAAGGTCTAAATCAGAAGTTTTTACTGGTGTTTCAGGTGCAATCTGAAGTTTCATAAGACTTATAGGAATGTACTTACCTTGAAAGTTCAGGTGTAAGATTGTTTATTTGCAAATGGATCTTTCTGAAAAGAAAGACCACAGCATGTCTACAAGTCCAGGCACTTATTTGAAGTGATACTTTTCAGTAAATATTGAAGGTAAACAGTTTAAATCTGCATTGTTTCAGTTAAGTAAATTTTCTAGAAGTATACTTCCAATAATTGTCAGGAGTGGACCACTGATAGGAAAAATCATTACCTTTTATTCCTGAAGGTTCTTTGCTGTGTTTTGTTTGAATCAGGATTAGTATTAAATGGCTTATCCATTTTCTTCATAGAGACATATTTGAATTTTATTTTGTGATTTCTCTCCCATTCATGTGAAATTAGAAGTAATCTGGTAGTCCTGAAGAGCAAGCAATTATAGTTTACTATGAGCACTTTGTTTTGGCTCTCTTTCCTTTAAATGCAATACAGGTACCTTTTATGGGTTTTATTCTGGTAGATGTCTGATGAACCTTTTCTCTAATAGCTCCAAAGGGAACAGTAAAGTGACTACTTTGGCACGTGCTTCTGACCAAATTCTCTGGTTCTGTGGCTACTTGTTCTTTTAAAGAACTTGTTTTCCTAAGTTTTAAAACATCAGGATCCTGCTCAATGTGCCCCTGGTGGAATGATAGCCTAGCTTCCAATACCATAAATCACTAGATCATTGTTCCAGATAGTGAAAAGTACTGGTGCTAGCTGGCTGTATAATAAAGCTTGTTCTAATGGGAATTCGTGTTCATCTCATGCACTTCCAGTTCAGGAGAAGAATAAGGAATGAGATACCACTTCTGTCATATAATATTCTAGCTTTCTCTTTGATGTCTCAGCATCAGTTTTGACCACACTACTGCCAAAAAGGCACGTCGTGCTCTTTTCCCTGCCTCCAGCTGTCTGTTCCTGCCACCTCTTTTGTGTCAGCACTAGTGACTGTTCAACTGTTCTGGGAAAAATAATAATTTGGGGAGGCAGGTCTAGTTTTCAGTCAGTTCAAGGAACTGACATAACTGGTGAGCTACATGATTTAAGTACTGACATAGCAAAGGATGTGCCCAGCAAAAGAGAAGAAAGCGAGGGCTGTCTTTCTGGTGGCAGCACAGTCTAAGATCACATAAACCTCAATGAAAGTTTACAGAATGAAAAAATTCCCTTTGAAAAGCTTTGGCTGGTATTTGTGGATGTTTGCTAAACTCTGGAGTTTAGCAAATCTCAACTGCTTAATTCTGTTCATATATGCCCTGGTACCCTGCTCTGTTATTTGCATTTTCAATTTTAGTGATATCTGAAGATTTTTATTAGAACAAGTGAATTAGGTAGTCAGGTTTGTTTATATTTATCAATGTATGCTGATGCAATTCTTGATTCATTTGTATGCAGGAATTTGCAAAAGAAAACTAAGATTTTGTTTTTAGTTCTGAAAGTGCTGAAGACCAGTTTTTCTGGTGAAGTCAACAAGAAGGAAGAATGGAAATTCTTTCTACTACTCTTGATGCCTTCTGGTGGTAAAGTTTGTTTCCAGAGGAACCTGGTTGTCATGGGAGACACAGTGGGAAATGTAGTGTTTTGAGCTAAAGACATTCTGTAGCATCTTTCTGTTGAACTCTGTAATAGTGAGAATATCACTGTATGGACAGAATATTAAATTAATATGTTGCTACTATTTGTATCAACTGGACATCTTAAAATCGTGGTTTGTTTGGGTTTTTCTTCTGTTACTAGATGCTTAAAGAGTAACGATGAAGAGTCCAAGATGTGTGCAGTTTTAGTCACTAAGTAGTAGCCATTATTAAAGACAGAATTAGAAACAGACAAATCAAAAACACACCCTAAAGCCTCACAATTACCTGTGTTGGCCAGTTCAGTTTTAGCTAATTTCTTTCTACCCATATGATCACTTTTAACAGCTGTTGAAGAAATTATCTGAATAAGTATGAAATACTGAGAAAAGCTGTGGGTTTCTAATTAGCTATCAGACTGATTTTCAAATTATCAGAAGCTGGGAGAAAGCTTGAGGGATGCTTGCTTATCTCTTGCTTTTCCTAGGGCCAGCATGAATTGTTTGTTGTAAATTTTGGTTAGGGGTCTGTTTTTTTAAATTAAGAACTGCCTGTTCTTTTTCCTCTGCAAGAATGACCAATCCTGCACACAAGAAATTACACACTTATTTTAGACCTGTGAAGGAATAAATCCGCAGTAGATCCAGATAATTGAATATTCTTGAGTTTGTACTGGAGTCATTTCACGAAAGTTGTGAAGATGGTTGGAGACAAGATACTGGAGCCAGGCAGATCCTTGACCTGAAGCAGCATGGCTGTACCACTGGAGGTCATCTGATCCAACAACCCACTACCTGTCAAGTAGCACATTCAAATAATTATGGCTGTTTGGTGGTGTGGGGTTTTTTTCTTTTTTTTTTTTTCTTTCTTTTCTTCTAGTTGGGGTTACTCTCTGTCAAGCAGAAACATGATGAGATGTTCTTGTCTTAGTCATGGCACCCAGTTATGGTGTACATGCCTGGACCTGAAAACTATGCAGCTCGCCTAATTTCTGCAGTTCTGAAAGTCTGACAGACTCTGTTGTAATTAGAATCATAGTACTTACTATAGATTATGTAATTCAGTGCTGAAATAGTAAATAATTGATGTTGGCTTGAAAACCACACTAGAAAATTTCAAAGGTCAGAGGGTCTTCCATTTTAGTACCTAATAGTCATAGAGGATTTTAAACTCTCAGGCAGCTTAATGTAGATCTTTAGCTCAAATTTTAAAGTCTTTTGCTTTCAACTACTGAGGTTTTCCTCCAATCCCACTCAAATGGAGGCCAGGAATTTGATTTCTTCCTCCTACTTATCGAAATACAAATAAATAAATAATATATGTATATACAAGAGTGAGAACATGGGGTGACCTGCTGTATAAAACACTTCAAATAAAAGTTATGTGGGGAAAAAAGATTTGTGATATACTTGGTGATTAGAATTTGTTTGGGGAGTTGAATGATCCATATAATTAATTTGAAGAACTTTGTGTGATACTGATGCAGCAAATGCTTTTTAGTATTATAATTTCAGTTTACTGAAATGATGATGATTGTGAAGGTATTGATAAGTTGAAGCATACAAAATATTTAATGCAGTCACGTAACATGAAATATTCTTCAGAGAAACTCTGTGAGCATACCTGTGAATGTAAACTTCCATCAGCAATAACCGTAGTTAAGACTGTGTGTGCTTTCAAAGAAAACCCCAGAAAACACCACCACAACTATGCAACATACCCCCCACGCAAAAAAACCCCACCACCCAACCCATTTGTATCTTTGCTTGCAGTAACCAAACTGTAAAAATTTGGAATTAAATATTCCATGAAAGATATTGACTATAAACATAAAAACTTTTGAAGAACACTGAGTTAAAATGGTTCCACTGTTTCTAAAAAAAAATTAGATTAGGGAAAAATCTGTTTTCCATCTCTGTATAATTTAACCTGACAAAACAGACTTTTCTCTAATCTCGTATGCATCATATCATAGTGTCAAAGATACCTATTGGCATTCTAAATGTCTTATTAATATAATAGTTCTGTACAGAATGGAAAGTGAATCAAATCAGCCAACTGTCTGATGGTACGGAAAATATTTTTGAACAAAGACGATAAGATTCTTCTTGCTGAACTTTTTGACAGCAAAATGATAGACATTGAAGTTCAAACACATACACTGGGCTCCACCTATAGTAAAAGGAGTGTCACTTCCAGAGGGCAGATCAGCATAATACAAATTGGAAAACTGAGTTACAAGACAATGTTTCTACCTTTGCTAATAATGTAGCACTTGACAGTAGCGAGTTGGGCACCCTCAAATTATGGTAGGATATGCAGCAAAAATGCATGAATTTGAGTTTGGTTTTGGTGGGGGTTTTTTGGGGGGTGGGGGGGT
>NW_010531388.1:31264-36337 GCF_000687285.1 Phaethon lepturus | reverse complement strand
ACTCTACCCTGGCTGAAACCAGGACACTTGCTCTCTTCTCCTTGCTTGTGTCAAGAAGTACCCAAGATGTTAATGCTATAGATAATGGACCTAGGCTTGGAGTCTTTGTCCAGATGTATTTTCTCTAAATTGTGTTGCTTTTAGGGATTCCTGGTGTCACAGTATCCAGCTGCACTTCTGGAACAGTTCCAATGCAAGGGTTGTTTGATACACCTTGCTATAAGAAATTGTGTGCATAGTCATTACTCCACTTAAGGTTACTTAGCCTGTCTGTGTTTTAGTAATACAGAAGGTTGGTTATTGTCATTTTACATGGCGAAGATACTTAACTGGTCACTGTCCACTCTCCATACTTTTGTCTGCTTTGTTTTTACAGGCACTGAAACAGGTACTAGAAATTTTTGTGTTCATCACCCAGCTTGTCTTTGGTGAAGGTTCCTTTAATGAGGAACGTCAACGATGACCCTGGGACTGGCTCCTCTGGGTAGGGGTGTGAAAAAAAAGGTGCAAGTCTTATTGCAATATTGCATCATCCTGTCTGTGTTTCTTTGCAGTGTGTCGGGGAAGGGAATCCTGTCTGGCCATGCAGATGGAACCATAGTACGCTTCTTCTTTGATGATGAGGGCTCAGGTGAATCACAGGTATCAAAGATCCTTCTTCAATGAGCAAAATTCCTGTTTTCACAGCCCACTCCCCAGCTTAGGAGCTCTGGAAAGGGATCAGGCCATGGAGGGAGTGCAAGTCTGGAGAGGAGCTAGTCTGTGCTTGCTAGCATAGGTTTTATGGAGCATTGATGAAGACAGAACAGTGACTAGATACTTTGAAATACACTGAGTGCGGTGGTAAGAGGGGGCGTTACATTTTTGTGTGTGAGACATAAGGCTTTTCAGGTGTCTGGAAAGATCTGATGTTAGGGTGTCCATGAGAATGGTGCTTGAATGGGCAGGGTTCCAGGGAATAGCTACTGTTGTCTTCTCAGTAAGCAATGTATAGTTATCCCAGTTAACCCCGAATCCCAAGTGCACACTCTGTCTGTGGACAGGATACTGTAGGCACCCAGCATTTCTCCTGAGCCTCCTGCTCCTCCCCAAAAGGAGTAGTCTGTGTGCTTCCAGCTGTGGTGAAGGGAATGCTATTCTCACTAAGATCTTTTCCCTCCAACTGAAGCAGTTTGGGCAGGTCTGCTCTCTAGCATGGTATGCTGGAGGCCCATATATACTCTGCTGTGTTAAGAGTGCATCCCAGTCTAGTTAATGGTACTGGTCTTCTTACTGGCATCAGGAATCTTCTCTCCCAGTTAAACGCATGGAATACATGGATACATCTCTGAGGTCTGGTTTCTGCCTACCTTCCTACAGACTGGGGCAGGCAGACAAAGCAACCCTCATGAACTGGACTTTACAGAAGGGCCTCATACTGGTCTCATTGTTGTAGCTGAATACAGAGGCCAGCTGGGGTCTAGAGCCATTCACGTTTTCCGGATGTTCTTTCTTGTCTAATGTAGGGTAAGTTGGTGATGCATCCTTGTCCTCCTTATGCCCTCGCCTGGGCTTCCAACAGCATTGTGGCTGCAGGCTGCGATAAGAAGATTGTAGCTTATGGGAAGGAGGGCAATGTGATTCAAACCTTCGACTATAGCCGGGACTCGTCAGAGAAGGAATTCACCACAGCAGCTGCCAGTCCTGGTGGCCAGTCTGTCGTCATTGGCAGCTATGATAGGTATGCTGCCTGATGGTAAAGTTGCCCTTTCATAGTGCTTGCTTCATCAGCCCCACACAGTTCTTCATATTTCTGCTGTCTCATGTATTCTCACAGGTTAAGGGTTTTGAACTGGAGCCCACGCCGCAGTGCCTGGGAGGAGGGCAAACCCAAAGAAATAGCTCACCTCTACACCATCACAGCTTTAGCATGGAAGAGGGATGGTTCACGGATCTGTGCGGTTTGTATCATCAGTCAGCAGCCTTGAGCCCATGGGCCGCCCACCAGGGACAGTCTTACGCACGCTCCTGAGAGCAAAGCGATGTGATACAGGGAGGGCTAATGAGAGTGGTCACCCCATCACCTAGGTGTGCGACGCAAGGTGCCTGGGCTGAGACCTTGCGCAAGGGACACTGCTGCCCGTCAGATGTGCAGTGTGCAGGGTATGAAGCTGGAAAATATCATAGGTGATTGTGTAGTGGCTTACGGGTAGCAGCAGTCCTTTTTTCACAGAAGCATAGCTTCTCTAGTGCAGTCTCATGAGCATTCTTTCCTCTGAGCACCTGTGAGAAGCAGTATAAAAACTGATCTTACACTCTATGTTTATGTGCTATGTTCTCGGTTCAGAGTTGTCTTTCTTCTACTTTCATCCATTGGGCCTTGATCTGCCTTTCTCTTATTAAGTTAAATAATTCTTTAAAGCTCTTTAAATCAATCTTTCTACAAATCTTTCTGTATTAAGTTGAATAACTCTTTAAAGCATTTAAATTATTCAGGAAGGTTGCTATTTACAGCTTTTCTTTAATAATTTTTGCATCTTTTTATGCTCAACAAAATCAAGAATCCTTTAAATATTTTCAGATAGAGAATTAAATGAACATGTGAACACATACGTGCAGAGAAGGGGAAGGGTCTAAGGGATAGAAGAACAGTGAAAGGAATGGGGATGCTATAAGGAAAGGGATAAAGGTGGAAGGATTCATCTGGAAGGGAGGAGAGTTTGGGAGGCTCAGAGAGGGAGAAGTGGGAAACTGAGAGGGATAATGGGGAAGATGAGGATGAAGGTGATTTTTAACTCCTCCTATTCCTCTGCCATTGCATGGCAGCATTTGGTAAGCTCCGTTTCTCTGAGAATTTCTCAATCTTTCTGTTCTGTCAAGAAAGTCAAGATATGGCTGGTCCTCTGCATCTGGGGCTTGAGCCTTGTTCCCCAGAGCAGCTAGGACCTGTGGATTTCTGTCTCATCTCTGATCCTCTTCACATAAGTAGGGTCTCTGGAATACCTCTCCATAACAGTATTCACTGACTCTGCAATGTGTTTGTTTCCCCAGGGCACTCTGTGTGGAGGAGTTGAGCAATTTGATTGCTGCCTTCGCAGAAGCATTTACAAAAATAAGTTTGAAATGACATATGTGGGACCAAGCCAGGTAAGAGAATATCCAATGAAGTAATGTTCCTTGATGAAAATGGGATGCTTACTAAAACTAGACATGTTTGGAGTTCTTGGTGCTATCAGCTTCATTCCTGTCCATCATCTGTCTCCAGTCCTTGGCCCAATCATTCATAGAATCATAGAATGATAGAATCATAGAACAGTTTGGATTGGAAGCGACCGTTAAAGACCATCTAGTCCAACCCCTGCAGTGAGCAGGGACATCTTCAACTAGAGCAGGTTGCTCAGAGCCCTGTCCAGCCTGACCTGGGCTGTTTCCAGGGATGGGGCATCCACCACCTCTCTGGGCAACCTGGGCCAGGGCTTCACGACCCTCATTGTCAAAAATTTCTTCCTTATATCTAGCCTAAATCTACCCTCTTTTAGTTTAAAACCATTACCCTTTGTCCTATCGCAACAGGCCCTGCTAAAAAGTTTGTCCCCATCTTTCTTATAAGCCTCTTTAAGTATTGAAAGACCACAATAAGCTCTCCCTGGAGCCTTCTCTACTCCAGGCTGAACATCCCCAGCTCTCCCAGCCTGTCCTCCCAGCAGAGCTGTTCCAGCCCTCAGAGCATTGCTGGGGCCTCCTCTGGCCCCGCTCCAGCAGGTCCGTGTCTCCTGTGCCGAGGGCTCCAGAGCTGGACGCAGCACTGCAGGGGGGTCTCCCCAGAGCGGGGCAGAGGGGCAGAATCCCCTCCCTCGCCCTGCTGGCCACGCGGCTTTGGGGGCAGCCCAGGACACGGTTGACTTCTGGGCTGCAAGTGCACGTTGCCGGCTCCTGTCCAGCTTTCATCCTCCAGTACCCCTCCCAAATCCTTGTCAGTAGGGCAGCTCTCCATCCCTTCACCCCCCAGTCTGTGCTGATACTGGGGGTTGCCCTGACCCAGGCAACCCCAACTCATGAGGTCCACACGGGCCTAGTTCTTGAGCTTGTCCAGGTCCCTTTGGATGGCATCCTGTCCCTCAGGTGTGTCAACCCCACCACTCAGCTTGGTGTCATCTGCAACCTTGCTGAGGGTGCACTTGATCCCACTGCCTAAAACACTGATGAAGATATTAAACAGTACTCGTCCCAGAACGGACCCCAAGGGACAACACAGACCCGTGAGGGACAGATTCCTTGTAATCAGCTGAGGGAACTCTGTAAATTCTGTACAGTAGTTAGCTTCAGCCCCAGTGAAACTATGCTTGAAACAGTTGGGAGTCATGATGTATTTTCTGAGTCCATTTACCTCATTCCCTCCTCCCTTTAAAGCAGTTACACTATCTTGAAAAATATGCACCAAAATTGTCACAGCAAATTACCAAAGTATTTTAGGTACACATCTGCACCTGCAGTTTTTTCATAGCAACTTGTTGGGAAGGGCATAAGGAATATTCCAGGGGCAGCATCAGAGCGGGATGGAAACTGGCTAGGAGCAAAGACAATGGAGTTTATTTCCTTGCTTGTGAATTTGTGTGGGGTACCTCCATGCCAAATGCAGGCTCCTTAAATGATCTAATTTCAGCCAACTTTACCTCTTTCAAAAGCAGGTAGTAAGGGTGAGCTAGTAGTTTAGGCACCCCTCTGTAGTCAGTGGAGAGAGAGCAGGACTCTGAGAGGGTGACTCATCTGCAGGGGCCTGAGCAGTCCCCCAATTCGACTAGAAACATCTAAATGGCAGAACTGAGAACCCCACATTTCTACTACAGTTGCCATGCCATACAAAAGGAATGGTAAGGTTTCTTTAAAAAGCAGAGTGAAATGATCTGAGGGGACATCTAAATACCCAAATATCATCTGTTCCATAATCTTCCATGGGGTAAGAAGTCTGTGTCCTTGCTCTGTGCATGGAAAGAGGGCCTCGTATTGCTTTTTCCCACTTTCTCTAGGTCATTGTGAAGAACCTCTCAACAGGAACTCGAGTTGTGTTGAAATCCCAGTATGGTTATGAGATTG
>NW_010531388.1:18873-31233 GCF_000687285.1 Phaethon lepturus | reverse complement strand
AGGGAAAGACAGATATCTGGTGGCCCATACCTCAGACACATTACTGCTGGGTGACATCGGCTCCAACAAGCTCAGTGAGGTACTGGAAAATCTATGGCATTTCCTGAGTGTCAAATGCTTAACTTTGTAACTCAAAGGATATGTTTTCTGCATGGAAACAATACATTTATTTTCAGAGTCATAGAATAATTCAGGTTGGAAGGGACTTTGGGAGGTTTCTTATCAAACTTCCTACCCAAAGGAAGGTCAACATTAAATTCAGATGTGGTTACTCAGGGCTTTATCCTGGTTGGTCTTAAAAACCTTCAAGGATGGCAATCCCACAGTTCCTCCGGTCTCCTGTTCAATGCTTTACTGTCCTCCTCGGTGAAAGCTTTTTTCCTAAGGCTTGTTGGAATCTCTGTTGTAATTTATGACCATTTCTCACCCTTTCACTGTGCATCTGCCAAAAAAAGCCTGACATCACCTTATTAGAGGTCTCTTAAGCCTTCCTGTCTCCAGGCTGAAGAAGCCCAATTCCTTCAGCCTCTTTCACGGTGAAAGTGCTTCAGCTCCAACCATCTTAATGGCTCTGCTGAACTTGCTGTAGTTTATCAATGTCTTCCTTGTACTGAGTAGCACAAAACTGGGTGCTGTACGTACGTACATTCCAGATGTGAATGTATGAATCTTAGTGTGTTTAAATAAAACAAACAAAAAAACCCACAACAAAAAAGCAGTCATGACCGCAGTACCAGAGCTTATGCCAGTACCATTTCTGGTACCAAACAATTCATACAAAACTATCCGTACCCTGAGCGTCACAGTGCACAGAGTGCTGAGCCCATGTGCCAAGCCTGGAGAACGTGGGCAGCAGGCTCGTGTCTGATAAAAGTATTAAATAAGCTTCAGGACATACTTGCTTTGTTCACACAGGTATCATGTACTTTTAATCAGGCTAATAGTATGCTAATCAGTCTAGCTGGGAGCAGGAATTCCTGACTGCAGGTTTGCGTTGGAGGGTACTGATACTGGGTAATCCAAGTGAAAATCTGGCGAGACTAAATCTCCCAGGTTTCTCTACATTATACTGCACAGAGAAGGCTTTTCTTTCAGTTGCACAGCTATACTCGCTTCTTATGAATAACAGGGTTCTGAGTAGTCATAGAATCATAGAATCATTTAGGTTGGAAAAGACCTTTAAGATCATCAAGTCCAACCATAAACCTAACACTGCCAAGCCCACCACTAAACCATGTCCCTAAGCGCCACATCTACACGGCTTTTCAATACCTCCAGGGTTGGTGACTCAACCACTTCCGTGGGCAGCATGTTCCAGTTCTTGACAACCCTTTCAGTGAAGAAATTTTTCCTAATATCCAATCTACACCTTCCCTGGTGCAGCCTGAGGCTGTTTCCTCCCGTCCTGTCGCTTGTTACTTGGGAAAAGAGGCCAACACCCACGTTGCTACAACCTCCTTTCAGGTCCATTTACCATCTTGCTGTCTCACCAGAGTTCTGTTGAAGCAGTGACTTAAAGCTTTTGCTCAAGGAGGGAAAAGGACAGTTGCAGCCTCAGCTTTCAGTTTTCTGCCTCTCTGATCACTTGCCTGTTGTCATGACAGTAACTATTGCATTATCCAGTGCTCTTCTCAAATTCTAAATCAGCTGGTCCCCCACTGACACTATACTGATCAGTCATGGTTAACATGGCCCCAAAAGGGTTTCAGCTACATATAGTGTGGAGATTCTGTGGAGATTTACTGAGGCAAAGGGGCTGTTGGGGATGCTTTTTATAACAAAGTTAGTCTGGAGGAAGGCAGAGAAGTGCCTGTGAGAGAATAAGCTAGAGGGACTACACTGGTCACATAAAGGCCTCTTGTCCAGCAGGCAATAAGATACTACACAAAGAGAACAGGAGTCTGAAGCAGAGGTTAAAAATAGGAGAGGGATGTGAGGAACTTGCAAGCTGGGAATGACTGAACAACACTGTTGACAGCTGAAGTGCTGGAACATGATCCCTTGCGCGGTGTAATTCTTGCTCTCTGTTGTGGGAGTTGAGAGCTGGACAATAGACCGCAATGCCTGCAACCTGGTCCCCTGCAGGAGCTGTCAGCCTGACATTTGCTCACTCCATGCCATCGCATTGCAGGTAGCCTGGCAAGGATCTGGAGGGAATGAGAAGTTCTTCTTTGACAATGAAAACGTAAGTTGGATGGGTCAGGATGCTTTCCATGAATGGTGAGTAAAGCCGTGTGTGCACCAGCAGAAAAAGTGTCAACTGCACTTCTGGGAAATCCTGTTTCTCAGCATTTTCCTGGACTTACCTTCTTTGTGCAGATCCTGACCTGCTTCCTCCCCATACTTGCCTTTTCCACGGGCAAGGTACAGAACAAACTCAGGGTGCTGACTGTCAAGTTACACAAGTCATAGCCCTATAGGAGAGAAGAGCAATAAAAGAGCAACCTCCAGAGAGGATGTTAGAGGTACAGAATACAGCTGTCAGGGTGACAGTTTGGCTCCTCCTGCAGGACTGATAGGCCCAGGACTAAAATGCCCAACCCCGAGGGAAAGCCAGCAGTCACAACAAGAAGCCAAGGACAATTCCTTACTCTTCACATGGGTTTGAATTTAGACTCGTGTGCAGCAGGTTATTTTCCGCACACCTCACTGATAGGTATGCATGCTTACCTGGCTTTTCTGTAAGAGTATATTCCCCTCTCACCTTCAGGTCTGCATGATCTTTAATGCTGGAGAGCTAACACTGGTGGAATATGGAAGCAATGACATTCTGGGGTCTGTCCGCACAGAGTTCATGAACCCTCATCTTGTCAGGTGAGTGTCACACCTGGCCAGCACAGGCATTTTGAGGGAGGCACCTCGGATATATACGCTCGGAAGCATCCCACTCTGTAGAACACAGCCCACATACACTGAGACCTGAGTGATCTGCTTCTGACAGTGACCAATGGTTGGGTTTAATTGCTCAGTTACACTTAATGGATGTAAAGTTTTAGAAGCACAAGAGCCCATTTTCCTTTCATATATGCTTATTGAAGCCTGACTTGGGTATTGCTGAAGAGGGACCTCCTGTGCATGTACACAGGCGACTCTGCATCCAGCTGGTCCTAGTACCGCATTATCAGGGACTCTAGATGCCAGTAGGACCTCCTCTGTGCCTCTGAAATACCATACTCCATTTTCTGATTCGAGAGAAGGGAGGATCATGGGCTGCTCAGAGGTGGAAGCGGTGTAACTAATGTGCTATTGGGGACACTGGTTCCAGAGGGGCAGCTTCGGGACTAAAGCCACGAATCAGAAAGGTTTGTTCTCATTTGAGGCAGCCGTAGGTACTGTGCAAGAGTCACAGGTCAGAGAGCTGCAAGAGGCTCCACGTGCTTGGGGAAGCTGCAGGTAAATCTGGGGGGACTATGTGATTCAGTCCTGTGAATTTAGAGAGTGGTAAAGGTGATGGTCATCATTCCTTTCAAATAACAGTGTCCGTATCAATGAGAGACGACAGAGAGGCGTGGAGGAGAACAAGAGACTGGCTTATCTGATAGACATCAAGACTATAGCAACAGGTGAATGTAAATCTCCCTCCCCTGTATTCTGCCAGCCTTCCTGATTCCTTTGTAATTTCTGTGCCAGGCAGCATACCCCTGATGGCCCGCTTTGCATGCACGCTGCCTGGCAGCAGACCACCAGAGAACAGGCTTCCCTGCTTTTGGCAGGTTGGCTGCCTGGTGTGGACACAGCTGTGGGGTGGCTGTGACTGTGTCCTGGACCTGAGATTCTGTGCAGTTCAGTGTGATGATATTGCTTCCTGCACTGCCTGGATCTGTGCGTGCTCACAGAAGGGCGGAGGAAGCTATTGCTGTTGATAAGACATCAAGCTAAAATGTCACTACAGTCTGCCTTTCACATCACAGCCTGTTTGCCAGCGGGTCCTGCCCTAATGAGGTCCCAGGCACCTGATCCCCACGGGAGAGCATTGAATGTTCAGCACTTTGTGGCACATTAGGTACTTAATGCCGTTTGCTTTCTTCCCTTCCCAAGTGGACCTTGTTGGTGGCTACAACACTGGCACTATCAGCCATGACAGCAAGATTGATTGGCTGGAGCTGAACGAAACAGGCCACAAACTACTTTTCAGGGACAAGAAGATGAGGGTGAGGCGGGAATATGTGGGGGAGGGTGGCAAGATGGCATGCCTGGGCAGAGGTAAAGACAGATACGTCTGAATGGAGGGAGGGAGGTGAGAGACACATCTGAAGTGCTCCTGATTTTTTGCCCACTCCTTTGAGGAAGATAGGCCATGTTCAGATTGCAGGAGCTGGCAGCATTGCATGTTTGGTCTTGAGTCGCAGCTAATTCTGAAGTTAGTTACTAGACATCTTGCTCCATCTCATCACACCTGAAAATGAAGATCATAGACTCTTCTGCCGTGAGATGGAGGCAAGCGGTTTAATCTCAAGATGAGGACCCTAATGTTGCACTTAAACACGTAAATTAAAAAAAAGGTGTTCTCTGCAACAGCGTGGCTTATGTTTGTAAGATGAACAGTCTAATTCTCTAAAACAGCGTAGTCACAACCAGATAGCTTGTTTGGTATGGTCCGTGGCTTGTGCTGATTCCCAGACCATGACTGAATGTTGTCTGGAAGAGTACTAGTAAGCCCAGGACAAAACTATGCCCAAAATCATGGTAATGGTTTCACGCTACCGATTATGATGTGCAGGTACTCGCCTCATGTACTAGCCAGGTTCAGTTTAACTGTACAGGTACAGCTGAAGAAGCTCACTGTAGCAGGCCAGAAGATGTATTTATCAATCGTATTACAGTTCCACTCAGTTCATTATCAAGCCTTCTTCACTGTTATGAATGTAAGGCTAAGTGACTGCTTCATTTGCTCCTCTTGTCACAAAAGTGTCCTGAGAAGAGAACGTGAGCCTCTTGACAGTGGTGTAATTCTCATCTAGAATTTCTATGCAGGCATTCCAGATGCTGTGGCAGACCCCAGCTATAGCACTGCAGCTCGTCACAGGATGGTTTGAATTGCTCCAGAGTTCCAATCCCACTGGGGGCTGTTAGTCTGCAGTAGAATATTTCCACATTGGCTGTACCTCCTACTCCAAGGATGAGTGAAGTAGTATATTCATGCATGAATACGTGTTGAAATCCCTGAGAACTTTCTCAGCCTCATCTCAGAAGAAACTAAATTCACCCTGCACGTTTCAGACAGGAACCCCAGGCTTCTTCACTGAGCTGTTCCTCCTTCATCGTTTTTGGAGCTTGACCTCTAAGATTGCATCATAGATTGTAGGAGGTGCAAAGATATCTTCTTGCTTGGAAGTGGCAGGTGTCCAATGAATTACCTGTCTGCTGATTTAGTCACTCACACACAGGCTGATTCATTGCTGCCAAGCTTATCAGCTAGAAACCAGAGCGCTCAACTTTGTAGCCAGAGGTTGCAGTCTACACATCTGCTGTCTCACAAACTTCACCACAGACTTCTCTCACAAGAGTGTGCTGGTGGTAGGCTTTCTTGCACAATGACTGTAGTTCTGGTTCAGGGCCATCACAGAACCAAGGCTCCTACAAGTACTTTGCGATTCCAGAGAAAGAGAAGGAGCAGCCCAATGTGGATTTGCACAAAATGTAATGCCTGCACCAGCATTGTAGTGCCTCTCTAATCAAGACCCTCTTAACTCTCAGAAGGAGGATTGTTCCATGTCTACAGCTTTTTAGGACACTACTTTCACATATCCATAAAAGTATCAGTCAAGAAAGACTTGTGCTACAAAGAAGACTGAATCGCTGCGAGTAGCAAGGGCTTCTGTTGGGGCTCTGCTGCACTGATATTCTTCAGAAAGATACTAATAGTGACTGCAGCCAGCACCAGATGAAACAAGCTTCTATTTGGAAGTGATATGTACATTTCCACAAGACTGTGTATGTCCTGTCATGTGAGAAGAGAGAACTTTCTCAGCAACATGTATTTTTATATCCATTTCTGCAGTCTTGTTCAGTTTATGTTTGGGTCCTCTAATTGACTGTCTCAACAAGAGGCAGTGGCATCATTAAGATTGCTGTTGCCTCTTCTGGCTCCTTTTCAGGCCTCTCAAGGGGCTCCATAACCAGCCCCTTTGTTAAATACCACCACCAGCCTGAATCAGACAGTACCATGACTCTCCTAAGCTATGTCTGTGCGTATTTCTCCGACCAGTTTGGTACATACTGAAACGAGGACTTTCTTCTTCTCCTCTTTTGGTGTGTCATGAGATTAGCACAATACTCTTTTCTTTTTCTGATCTTTGCTAGGTGAGGACAATTATGGCAAGGAGCAGAGACAGCCTAGGACTTTTAAGTTACAAGGCATCATACATCTTTGTTATGCCACGTGTCAGGTTACACCTTCCAAATTGTCAGGTTTGTTTCAGGGAAGTGTATTCTACAAACAAACACCCTCTCACCTTATTGGCAACAGTTTGTGCAATAGGACTTTTCCTAGGATGGACAGTTCAGCCCAGAACTGCAGAGTAAGGCCATTCCTGATCCCCCAGTTTATTTGCATGAAGGACTTGAAAGACCATTCAGCTGTTCCAGCTCCGCAACTGAGAGGGGAACTGAAGTATCACAAGGCATTTTCTGGTTTATATACTTTTGTGCATAGCAATAAGGAAGGCAGGATCTGAGCATGCTGCTTAAAATACTGCAAGGGTTAAAAAAGGTCTTAAGTCTTGGATAGTAATGTGTGTAAATAACAGTGTGGAATTTTGGGCTATATATCTTGGAAAAAGTCTGATTCCTGGTTGGTAATATCTGTTTACAAGATGCTTGCTCAGATGTTCCCACCACATTCATGTGAGCTAGCAGCCCAGCCATGAGCCCAGCTGAGCCTTTCTCTCTTCCCCCCTCTAGTTGCAGCTCTATGACATTGAAAGCAGCACCAAGACTACCATTTTGAACTATTGCTCCTATGTGCAGTGGGTCCCAGGCAGTGATGTGGTGGTGGCTCAGAACAGAAACAGCCTCTGCATTTGGTATAACATTGATGCTCCAGAGCGAGTCACCATGTTTCCTCTGAAGGTAAAACTCTGGAGACTTTGATTACCTCCAGCAGTTTCTGTTACTTCTTGCTCACATGTGTGGGAATAGTTAGGGTAGTATTGCAGAAGGGAGACAGAAGGGAACTGCTGGTTTCTCCTGGACAAAATACAAGCTCATCCTGTCAACTTTGTGGCAGGCATTTCTGGCAGAACATGGAGAGGATTAATACAGCAAGGAGCTGCTCAGTGGCTTTTTCCTTACCTCTGGTGAGATAAGGATGATGTCTGCTCAGTGTGAGCTCAGTTCAGCAGAACTTAAATCAGCAGAGCTGTCACAGTGCTGTCCTCACATCCCTGCTACCCCACATACCTTAGGAGAACATGAGAGTGTTGATAGCTGGTACTCTTTCCAGGGGGATATTGTAGACTTGGAACGGAATGATGGAAAGACTGAAGTGATAGTATCTGAAGGGGTGAACACTGTGTCCTACACCCTGGATGAAGGCCTCATAGAGTTTGGAACTGCTGTTGATGATGGGGATTATCACAGGTAAGTGCTAGATACACCACATGGTGATGGCAGGTAGCCCACTTCACATAACAGGCATCTGAGAGTCAGTGATCCATGAACTACAGCAGCACAGCTTTCCATACAGAGGTGAAGTTTAGGCTCTGATTATAATGTTGGTGCCAGGTCTGGCTATAATGCGCAGCAGAGTCCTTCAGGAGTGAATATTCAGCTTTTTCATCCTCATAGCTCTGTGGTTTCAGATGCTGTGGCATGAGAGACTGGCCAGTCTGGTCCCATTGATGCTGACAGAAATTCCCTGAAGGCAGTTTTCACTTAACTGCAGTGAATAAGTGTGTCTTCTGTAGCTGCCAGATGTGAAGTGGTACTCAAGTGCTTTTGCTGTTGCCCCTCCAGGGATGGTGACAATGTCATGGAAGCATTCAGGAGTTGTAGCAGAGTGAAAACTGACTGCTTGAAGCAGCCGTGATAGCCACCTGGGCATGGCTGACATTGTTATAGGGCTTTAAAACTAACCAGCGAAGAAAATTTCACATGTTCATAGCACTGATACCATCTGAGAGACTTCTTTGCACCAGGGACTTACTTCAGACACAACACTTTGGACTTGCCCCACACTGCTACAGCCTTCTGGTAATCATATGCCTCTAAGTACCTTAATGCCCAGACAGGGATCACCTAGATCACTGATTTTTTCCCTGATGTGTCAGGCCCTTGTGTTATACAATCCTCTTCAGAACTGGTCACACACAGCTTGCTTTGTTTTCAGTGCAGCTCTTGTTAGGAAGCTCCTGTCTCAGCCTAGGATTTTCCTCAGAGACCTCTTCTATTCTGTTACTGAAAGTCTGCAAATCTCTCTGTCTCAAGGGCTACTGCATTTTTGGAGACACTGGAAATGTCCACAGAGACGGAAGCCATGTGGAAGACCCTAAGCAGACTGGCTTTGGAAGCTAGACAGCTGCACATTGCTGAGAGGTACGGGAAGAAGCTATAACATCTTTTTGGCTTCAACACTCTCTTTGCTGAAACCCTCACAGAAACCAGGGTCTAACTAAAGATGTGACTCTTTGTGTCACCTGGAAGATTCACTGCATTGGAGAATTAAGTGTTCTCTATTTCAGGCAGTGAATTTGCCCTTTCATCCTAGACAGTAATGCTAGAACTGGGGACAGGAAGACATCACTCCGTAGCACACATTTTTGCTGGTGGCAACCCGAAGTAGTGTATAGCAAGGCTTCAAGGAGCGGACAGACATGGACAAGCATCTCTGAAGCAGGGGGAAGTGAAGCATGAGCACTGTTCACGTCCATGGCTTCTCCCATGGAGCAGGGCTAGAGAGCACATCTGAACATGGGTCTTAGCAAAGTCCTTCTCTTCAAGCAGGGCTACTCTGCCTCTCTAGCTTGCAGAGCTGGGTCTGCTGCCCAGGTTCTGATTTTCTCTTGGTGGACCAAAAGTGGGCAACAAAACCCAGTTATTGACTAACTGCTTTGCTCTTTCCAGGTGCTTTGCAGCTCTGGGCAACATGGCAAAGGCTCGATTTCTGCATGAAACCAATACCATTGCTGAGCATGCAGCTCAAGAGCACGTGAGTCAAACTTCTTCTGTTGTGTGGGGAGCTGCTTTCCTATAAACACTTGCATACACATTATCTTCTGTGTCCATGCTCACCAGTATCTTGCTACAGACGAGGACCTGGTCATGTAGAAACTGCTGGTGTAATCCTTCATCCACACATGCCAGGTCCCTCTTCTGGCTAGCCATTTCATATTGCCCCTGTCTTGCCACTTCTATGATTCTCATCTGTCTTCTTCCGTTTCTGTAATGACACAGACCTCACCTGTAGTCACCTCCCTTGTACCATTCCAGAGCCTGTTCTTTCACTCAACAAACTGACTGAGCTAACTGATGTTGTCTGCAGGGTGGGGATGGTACAGACCATTATCTGGTGCGTGCTCGCTTGGCCATGCTAGACAAGAACTACAAGCTGGCAGAGATGATCTTCCTGGAACAAGTGAGTTAAGGAACAAGGAGCAGAAAAGGTGTTAATTATTTCTGAGCAGGGAGGTTTGTGTCTGGTGGGAAAGAGAAAAGGAAGAGGTTGCTTATTGCTGAGAGAAGAGTTTTTGCCCTGAAATAGAAGAAGGTATTTCTTGTTCCAAGTTGTAGGATTGCCCTGAGGTGCATGAAGAGGGTGAGGGAAGAAGTATATCCATGTAAAAGGGAGGGTACACTTTTTCAAGTGTCTTCTGCACATCTAATCTTGGTCACTGTGAGAGCTTAATGGCAATGCGTCTGCTAAATTGAGCTTTCAGGTTGACACTTTGCTGTCTTACACAGAACGCCACAGAGGAGGCCATGGACATGTACCAGGAGCTGCACATGTGGGATGAATGCATTGTGGTTGCCGAGGCCAAGGTACAGAATAGAGCTGCACTGGACTGTGGCCTGGGCTCACTTGATAAGTCTTCTGGTTGGGAGTCCACTCAAGGTGTGAGTTCTCTTCACCTGCCCTATCAGGACCTCACTTCTGCTTGGAGGGGCTCCAAGCAGAAGGGAAGGTTGCATTGATAGAAGTACAGACCTGGGTGAATAGTGAGGGAGAAAAACTACTAAAATTGGTTTAGGAGTATCTAGGGCTTTGGAGAGAATGGATGATGGAGTGGTACACAGGGCTGGCATTGTGGTTTCTGCCAATTGCAGTTGCTTAGTTTAACTGGGCAGCAAGGAGTATGGTGCCATGAACTAGCTGTTCAGAGCCTGCAGGCTGAGCAGGACAGCATCTTAACTGGCCCAGGTCAACCAATGCTGCATTTCTCAACAGGGACACCCGATGCTGGATAAGTTGCGTCGTGGTTACTACCAGTGGCTGCTGGATACCCAGCAGGAGGAGAAGGCTGGGGAGGTCCAAGAGGGACAAGGCGACTACCTGGCAGCCATCAGCTTATACCTGCGGGCAGGGCTGCCAGCCAAAGCAGCACGGCTGGCCATGAGCAGGGATGAGCTCCTGACCAATGGGGATGTCATCAACAGGGTCTCTAAGGCACTGATCAGAGGGGAGCTGTATGAACAGGTGAGTGGACCCCCCCATTGGCTTTCTTCTTAGTGACATCAAAGCTCTTACCCTGTCTTCTGCATCTCTGAGATACAGGGGGTCTGAGCTAGAAAGCAGCAGATGTAATTCTGCGTTAATAGATTTGCAGTTAACATTTGGGAGGAAATCCTAATTGTGTCCCTTATACATGAGCGTAGTCTAGAATTGCTGTCAGGAAAAAGATCGCAATTCATTGGCGACATGTCTCTGAAACAGCAGCTTAGTGTTCAGTAATAGTCAAGGAGGCCCTTGTGAATACAGGAACCAAAAGGAGGAGTTGTGAGTCAAACAGAAAACGTGATATCACTGTGAAAATCACAGAATCACAGAACCATTAAGGTTGGAAAGGACCTTCGAGATCATCAACACCCAACACCACCATGCCCTCTAAACCATGTCCCGAAGTGCCACATCCACACGTTTTTTGAATGCTTCTAGTGATGGTGACTCCACCACCTCCCTGGGCAGCCTGTTCCAATGCTTGACCACTCTCTCAGTAAAGAAATTTTTCCTAATATCCAGTCTAAACCTCCCCTGGCACAACTTGAGGGCATTTCCTCTCATTCTATCGCTCATTACTTGGGAGAAGAGACCAACCCCCACCTCACCACAACCCCCTTTCAGGCAGCTGTAGAGAGCGATGAGGGCTCCCCTCAGCCTCCTCTTCTCCAGACTGAACACCCCCAGTTCCCTCAGCCACTCCTCATCAGACTTGTGCTCCAGACCCCTCACCAGCTTTGTTACTCTTCTCTGGACACGCTCCAGCACCTCAACGTCCTTCTTGGAGTGAGTGCTTCCTCATAGTAGACTAAAAAATGATGATACAGCTTTCACATAAATATGGTCTAAATGGAAAATCTAAGGAAGAAAAATGAAGGAGGTTGTGAAGACAATCTGTAGAACCATGAATATCATAGAGAAGGGAAGTGATTATTCTCTGTGTCTAAAAACACAAAAAATTGGTAACTAATTAGGTGATAGTTTTAAAACAAAAGGTGTTTTTCATACAGCACCTAATCATGTTAATGTAAGAAAGCAGTGCCGAGGCTGACCAGTGTACAGCTTGGTATCCTGGCCAACAGTGGCCTCTTGCAGATGTTTAAGAAAGGAATATAAAGAACAGGGCAGGCAAATGTAAGGTGATCCTTCGCCTAGTGTACATTCATGGTTTCCAGCAGTTCGCAAACTATAGTACATCTGAACAGTTTTATGCTTAAGAGCTCTTGATAGATTTTACTTCTATGAGCTTGTCAAATTACTGTTTGAGCCATCTGTACTTTTTGATCTACAATATTGGCTATGAGTTACCCAGTTTAGTTATGTATCGTGTGGAAAAAAAAACACTGCTTTTTGCTGGCCTATTTTATGTGCCTTGCTTAAATTACATTTCTCCGGTCTCATTTTACCTTCAGCATTTTCTGACAATTTCATTTTTACCCAAGAGAATTTTGTGATTTTCTAAACCCGTCACCTTTTCTTAAGCCTTCACTTGAAAGTGTAACTGTGGAACTTATTGCTGCCAGTTGTTTTGTTACCAAAAAGTATAAAAGTGTCCAAAAGTGATTAGACAAACCACAGAGGTAGAGTCTGTCAAAAGCCATTAAATATGACAATGTGAGGGCATCATGACACAAACTCAGGGAGCTTCTACTATGCAGATTGTCAGAGACAGATAGATATAATGAAGGAAAGGCTGGTATATACTT
>NW_010531388.1:2109-18842 GCF_000687285.1 Phaethon lepturus | reverse complement strand
TTTCCCTAGACATGTGCTTTCGCCACTGTTCAACTCCTGAAGGGAATAAGTCTTTGGTCTGCTGGGATAGCCTTTCTTATATTACGTTCTACGTTCTACAAGCTTTGAGCATCATCCCACCCCATTGGCTGCCACCCTTTACCTACAGGGTAAAAACCTGCTGCTGCAGGAGGGTGAGCTTCCCCTGTCGCTGCTGATGCCCAGGGCTCCTGTATAGGCATGGCCATAGCAGAGCTTTTAGGGGCCATGGTCACAGAAAAGGCTGTTGCTGCACCAGTTGCTGTGCAGAGAAGGGAGGTTGTCTCAGACACTCTTATCTTATTAGAAGATGGTGCCCCAGAAAAACACTTGGGGTATGTCGATTGGCAGAGAGGACAATCGTCTCCGCACATGCAGTCTTCCCTAGAGGTTCCCTTTGTCCCCATGCTCTTGGTTAGTGCGGAAGGCATAACTGATGTAGAAGTCTGTGTGGTAGGATTGACAGGCTCTGGACATGGAACTGGTAAGATTCGTGATGGTGTGGGGAAACAGTGGCTCTGGAAACAGGCAGCTTGTTTTTGTTGTTAGGCTGGAGACCTGTTTGAGAAGGTTGGGAACCCACAGAAGGCTCTGGAGTGCTATTGCAAAGGCAGTACTTTCCTGAAAGGTACTGTGCTTAATATCTTCCTCCCCCCATCCATCCCCAGCAGGAGCCTGGGTGCTCTGGCCTAGTGGCAACATGAACTATTGCCCTGGAGCCTGGAGATGCCTAGATGCTCTGAAGCTTCCATGTATTCACCTCATTCAATGTATGTATTTTCACATAGTTGTACCTGCACACACAGTCCCAGAAGAGCATCCTGTTCCCAAGGCCTTGCTCATGCTGATTGCACCAGCATGGATTTGGTCCAGTGCTCCACACGGTCCAGATTGCTGGGTAGCCCGTTGGAGCTGGTGTCGATTAGACAGTCACCATTCCTCTCCCTCTGCACCCCATCCAAGGCCCATGTTCGCCTCAGAGGTCTGCTGCCTTGCTGGGTTCAGTGTGACAGCTCTCATGTCCCCTTACAGCAGTGGAGCTGGCGCGCCTGGCATTTCCTGCAGAAGTTGTGAAGCTGGAGGAAGCCTGGGGAGACCATCTGGTGCAGCAGAAACAGCTGGATGCTGCTATTAACCATTATATTGAAGCCAGGTGGGGGCAAGTGATGGCTGTATAACCAGCAGCAGTATAACCTTGCAAGCGATGAAGTTGATATGGTTGCTTAAATCAGCAGAGGGTTTTGCTTGAGTAAGCTCCCTTGACCCCGCTTTGCCAGTGCCGGTGGTGCTTATGTGCAGTGTCTGCTGGCCCCAACCACGGATGCCTTCCTGCGTCTCTCCCAGGGTGTTTCAGCCCTGATTACTGTTCCCTGCTGTCCTGGTTCTTTGTTCTTTCCCCTTAGCTTTGCCAGTTATTCACATCCTTTTTGCTGCTTTAACCCAGGAAGAAGAATCAAGCAGCAGAGCACTTTTTTCTCCCTGGCTTAGCTCAGATGGGGGAGATGGCTGCTGGCTGACTGTAAGCAGCAATGTTTTTGACACTAGGTGCTCGATTAAGGCCATTGAGGCAGCCTTGGGAGCCCGGCAGTGGAAGAAGGCCATCTACATTTTGGACTTGCAGGACAAACAGACAGCAGCCAAATACTATCTCAAGATTGCCCAGCACTATGCATCTTTACAGGAGTATCAGGTGAGGCCACAGAGCATCATCACTGCTGCTGTATGTGTCCTTGAGACTGCGGAGTATGGTCATTTCCCTGCAGGTTGCGGAGGAGCTGTACATCAAAGGAGACCAGACC
Organism: Phaethon lepturus; assembly: GCF_000687285.1. NCBI lineage: Eukaryota > Metazoa > Chordata > Aves > Phaethontiformes > Phaethontidae > Phaethon > Phaethon lepturus. The sequence continues at coordinate 17,025 of NW_010531388.1, read as the reverse complement.
AAGGATGCCATTGACATGTACACACAAGCTGGGCTCTGGGAACAGGCTCACAAGGTACAGTCAGAAGCCAAAGCTTCTGGGGACCTCACCTGCTTGGTGAAATGCCTTTCGTCAGGAGGTGGTGGTGCCTTATGCGCCAACACGTGATCAACACGCACTTTTCCCAAAGGATGCATAGAGGGGCATCCAGTATTCAGCAAGAAGTCAGTCCCTGGTGTTCACATCCTGCCTGTGCCCAGCACCTGTAACACAAATAACATTCTCCAAGGGGGATGGTCCTGTGTTCTTTGATCACAGTGACAAATGACTACCCATTCTCTGCAGAGCATATAGCATGTATACCTATTTGTAATGGGAAGGCAATTGGTTTTCCCCTTCTCCTTCACTACCGTGTATCAAGAAATTGCTGTGCAGTGTGCTGTAGTTTCTCCCCTGTGTGTTCCTTTTGGCAGCTGGCAATCAAGTGCATGAGTCAGGAAGATGTGTCTGTGCTCTATATAACCCAGGCCCAAGAGATGGAGAAGCAGGGCAAGTACAAAGAAGCAGAGAGGTGAGCATCTTCTTTGGTACTAGTCCAAGAGTGAGCCCTGAAAAAATAGCTGTAGTGAGGAGGAGCCCTTTCCTGAGGTGGGAGTAGAGTTTGGGACTAGGTTTTGGAAAGGTCACATGTATTCTGTCCACACCTGGAGACCTAGAGCTGGTATTTCAGAGTTCGTAGGAAGAGATGTCACTGACTGTTAACGTGTCTTTGCCCGCCAGGACAGAAAGGAGGTCCAGGTGGGGTGCAGCTGTCTCATGTGGCAGAGGAAATATGGCAAGGCTTTTGGACACTGCAGAGTGCTACACCTGATCTGTAATGGTCAGCTGAGGATAAGATATGGACAGTGGAGCACTAATGTCAGTTCTAGATTAGTAACAACACAATAAGGCTAGTAGCTGTAGAGACACACACAGTTGTGTATCTGCTGCCACGGTACCTGATCTCAAGGATGCCCAGTACATGAAAGGGCACATTACAGCTGGTGAGGTCACATTTGGGTTAATCCTTTTGCTGGCCTATATGAGTAAGTTTAGCTGACATTGTCATGTTACCATCCCAACAGGATGGTAGGCCAGGTTGAGGTTGGAGAGGTTGGAGGCCAAGATGAGAACAGGTCACAGAAGCCCAGAGGCTCCAGGCTCCCTCCAAGTCAGAACTCAGGTTGACAAGTGAGGAGGGAGGGAATAACTTTGCCCAACTGTGTTCAGCCTTGCAACCCAAAACAGTTATGCTGCACACCAGTCATGCCTTTTGCCATTGTGCCCAGAACCCGGTCTCTGCAGGGACTGGTCATGTCCTCGGCTGAGCCATTTGAATGTGCTTGTGTTCCTAGGCTGTATATCACTGTGAATGAACCTGATTTGGCCATCACCATGTACAAGAAGTGTAAGATGTATGATGAGATGGTTTGCCTAGTGGCCAAGTACCACAAGGACTTACTCAGTGATACCCACCTGCACCTGGGCAAGGTGAGTGCATCTCATGGCAGGAATCAACTAGGCCAAGCAGGGACAAGAGTGTCACTAACTCGTTGCTTCTAATTGCAGGAGCTGGAGGCAGAGGGACGCTTACAGGAGGCTGAGTACCACTACCTAGAAGCTAAGGACTGGAAGGCCACAGTAAACATGTACAGAGTGAATGACATGTGGGAGGAAGCTTACAGGGTAATAATCACCTCACAGCTATCCCGCTGTGCGGGGGTCAGGCTCTGACTGCAGGATCCTGGTAGGAACTGCTCTGTCTCTATTCACTGCAAACTTTGAAGACTTGGCATACACTACCTAGCTTCAGCATGTGGCACAGCACTGGAGGCCCTTGTGCCTGCTGCTCTGCAGCATTGCACCCCAAAAGCAGGGCTTGACCCTTAGCCGCTCTGCAGCACTGCCTTCTTGCAGGCACTGCTCTGCTCCTAACCACTGTGCCACATTGTACCCCAGAGGTATTTCTCTGCCCATAGCCACTCTGTAGCAGCCCCCCACCCCAGCACTGCTCCCCTCTAGTGTGGACACAGATTGCCAGAAGTCACTTCTGCTGGCCTAGCACTAGTATGGGCCATGCTGAAGAGGCAGCAGCCTCTTCTCTGCTCTGCCATATAAGCCTTTGTCTCACTCTCCCCAGTCCAGTGGTGGCTGCAGAAGGGTTCCTCAGGAGACAACAGTTGTTTTTGGTGCTCCTTCATGATGACAGGCATCATATGAGAGCGGAGTCCTGGCTCAGCCTGCTGAAGACAAAATGGATGCATTGGGCTCCTCTGCTTTCTTTGCTTTGGATAGGTGGCCAAGGCACATGGGGGAGCAAACTCCTATAAGCACGTGGCCTATATGTGGGCAAAGAGCCTGGGTGGAGAGGCAGCTGTGAAACTCCTCAGTAAATTCGGACTTCTGGAGATGGCCATTGACCATGCAGCAGACAGCGGGTAAGCAGGTCCATCAGCCCAGCACTTCTCTCCCATCTGCCTGACCTGAGAAAAAAAGGGGTGGCCCAAGATAACTGCACATGATAGCGGCAGGTCCAGGATATGGCATGTCTTCCCACCCCACCCGTACTTCTTCACACAGGCGTTCTGCTGCTTTGCCACATCCCGCTTTCAGTTCACCTGTTAGCCTCTCAAACATCAAGTCAGAGCTGGGCAGGCAAAAGCAGTTTGCCCTTTAGCCTCAGCAGGGGGCCCCTGAGAGAGCCTCTGAACACAGGAGGAGGTATTCCTCATGTCACCATAAGTAACTGCCCACCAGAAGAGTTTTGGCCCCACTCTGCACCTGCCCAGACATCCGACTGCAGGGCCATTCACTGCTGCAGTCCCCCAGCTCTCGCACATCACTAGGCTGGGGGGAGTCTTGTGACCTCCCCTTAGGGTTGAACCAAGGGCCTCTGGCATTAACAGCAAGCGTGAAGGAGATGAATTTCCTTAGTTGGGGCTCTAAAAGCTCCTGTTCTCTGGTCAGGAACGGGGGGAGTGGGAAGTGCCCATTCACTTGGGACACTGAATTCCCCTCTCTCCTTTCACAGTGTCTTGTGCTCTACTTGATGTCTTGCTCTTGATGAAGGCATGCCCTCACAGCACATAGTCCTGCGCTCACCCCATTTTTTCTTTTGTTGCAGGGTCTTTGAATTTGCTTTTGAACTGGCCCGCCTCTCCATGAAGCAGAAGATGCCAGAGATCCACTTGAAGTATGCCATGTTCCTAGAAGATGAGGTAATTTTACGCCCTGGAATAGGTAGGAGTTCCCTGGTGACTCAGGTAATTGAACGGTTGTCCTTAAGGGCTGCTGCAGCAGCAGGCACTATGGCTGTGGTCACTGCTCACCCAAAAGGCTCCATGATTACAGCCCCAAGCTTCCACACACATCTTTGTTTCATAAATCCTCTCTGCCTCATGGTAAGTAGAGGAGGTCGTGCGATGGTATCAGGGCAGGAAGGCATGCAAGCAAATTCCTTGCTCTCTCCTAGGGCAAATTTGAAGAGGCTGAAGCAGAATTTATTAAAGCTGGGAAACCCAAGGAGGCAGTGCTGATGTATGTATCCTTCCCCATCCTGGCCTGCGGCATCTCCTCTCCCCATATGATACCAGTCTGGTTGCTTCTCCAGCACTGGTCTGCTCCTTGCTGTTACACCTCACGTTGATTCCCCTAGGTTTGTGCATAACCAGAACTGGGATGCTGCACAGCGTGTGGCTGAGGCTCATGACCCAGACAGTGTGGCTGATGTGCTTGTGGGCCAGGCACGTTTTGCCTTTGAGCAGAGAGAGTTCCAGAAAGCAGAGGCCTTCCTCCTGCGAGCACAGAGGCCTGAGCTGGCAATAAAGTACTACAAGGTGAGTGTAGTCTGTAGCAACATCATTGCCTTCCTCTCACGAGTCAAGAACACGGTTTGGATGGAGGAGTGAAATCCATCTCCCAGCTCTCCCTGTCATCCTAATAGCCAAAGAGAAACCGTTCACTCAGGTGGTTCCTAGTAGAGCTTGATTCTGGCCTGCTCTTAGAAGACTGAGCTGGTAGAGATTTCACAGCATAGCTGGGCTCTCACAGCTCTGGGAGAAAGTGTCCTGCCAGAAGGCTATGGGCGGTCCTCAGGGCTAGCACCAGTGGGTGCATGAGGAGACTGTGAGTGCCTGTTCCACACGGGTAGCTAGTATGGATGAGCATTTTCCCCTGAGGTTAGCCTGGGTGAATGGATAGACACAGGTGCCATTTTGGGGGAGGAAAGAATTGGATGGTGCTGTTGTGGTTGTTTCTTCCAGTGGGTCCTCTGGCAAGATGGCATTAGAGGCTAGATATGTTATGTGATGCCAGGAGTGCGGGGGATCCTGGTGAACTGCTGAAAATATCTCCTCGCCGTTGTGCTTGTGCAGGAGGCTGGCATGTGGAGCGAGGCCCTGCGGATATGCAAGGAATATGTGCCTAGTCGGCTAGAAGAGTTACAGGAGGAGTGCGGCAGGGAGGCTGCCAAGAAAGGCTCCAGGTAAGGAATGCTGCGGTCAGACTGCAGGGAACAGATAGGTAGCTCTTCCCCTAGGCCATTGTGCTGATGCCTTACAGAGATCGCCTGACTGGATCCCTGACATCCAGTTGTTTCCTTCTTGAGGACCCTGGACTTCTTCCTGCATAGAGTTACTAACATCCTTCCTCCCTGCTCTGTGAGACTCCAGGCTTATTGTTGCCATCCAAGGCTCTCAGGTGTCTTCTTCCCACTTACAAATCTCCCAGGTCTCCTGTACCACCAGTGCATCTCCCCAGGGTCCTTAATCAGTTCTCTCCTCAGCACTAGCTCTGTGCATTCTTCATCACACACTCAGCCCCCTCTGAGGTCCCTGGCTTACCTCTGCTGTGCACCTCCCTGCCCATGCCCTACACACTGGCTATAGGATCTCCGTGGCAGCATCCCAGTCTTGCTCACAGCCTGCATTCCTCCCTACAGAGGAACAGAAGGGCTGCTGGAGCAGGCACGGGAGTGGGAGCAGGCTGGGGAATATGCCAGGGCAGTGGACTGCTATCTGAAGGTGCGGGACCCCAGCAACAGTGTCCTGATGGAGAAGTGCTTGCTGAAGGTACAGTCAGGGGCTATGATTCCCTTCATCTACTCTGCTGTCTAGGAGCTCCCCCACAACCTGCAGCACATCCCAGAGATCCTTCAGTCACTGCAGGGCACAAGAGAATCTGCAGGCTCCAGTGACCGCAGGGTCTGAAAGCCTTCATGGCCATTCTCTTGAGCCATGATGGGCTGCGTGCTTATCCTGCACTGCGCTGACATTCTTGCTGTAGCACCACTTCCAGCAGCATGCCGGTGTCTTTGTGCCTGTACCTCTGTGCACTGAAGAGCTGGACTTCATGACTTAGACCTTGGCTAGATGAGCACCCTTTCTTCTTCTCATGGTCCATGTCCACCAGCCTTTGTGTTGTGTTCTTTTTCGTATTTTTTACTTGTACTTGTACCAACATCAACAACAATTATGTCCTTGTCTGATCTTCTCCCATGTGTGAAAGTAGCTGGGCTTTGCTTCTCTGAATTGCTGAAGTGGGCTGTCATTCCTTCTCCCCTCCCCCCATAGTTCAAGTGCTCCTGACTCTCCTGACTCTCAGCTAGGACTGAGCTCTTCGCAGCTTTGTCCCTCTCTCAAACAGCTCTTATCACTTGTGCTGCTGACACAATTTCTCTTCACAGGCTGCTGAGTTGGCCATTAAATTCTTGGGTCAGCCACAGAGCATGGAGGTGACGCGGACTGTGGCTCCTCAGCTGGTGGCCATGAAGAAATACAGTGCGGTGAGGGCTGGCTCCTGCCCCCAGACTACTGAAGAAGCAGTGACATAAGAGGGGAGAGCTCTGTCCAAGGGAAGGAAGCCAAGTCACATCCTGGGGTGATGGGTGATGGCCCTATCCAGAGTTAGGCAGCACAGAGTCCTCAAGGAAGAGGAAAGAGGGGAAGGGATAAAGTCCTGGAATAGTGTGAGAGCGCCAGGCCTTGGGAGGCAGCAGGAAGCAGGGAAGGGGGCTGTCTTTTGGGAAGAGACTTTCTGTTGTTTCTGTGTGCGGGTCACTTCCAACAGCACCAGCTCCAATCTGGGCTGCAGGGTGCCTTCGGGGTTTCATGTCCCATGGGACTGTCTCTGGCCTTGCAGGCAGCTGAACTCTACCTCAACTTGGACCTCATCCAGGAAGCTATTGATGCTTTCATTGAAGGGGAGGAATGGAGCAAAGCCAAGCGTGTCGCTAAGGAGTTGGACCCCGGGTATGCCCTGAGCTTCTCAAATTATACTCTTCTGGCTCCCTCTCCCACTCTCAGATGATCCATGTCCTGTCCCGTCCTGCTGCGCCCAGGTTCCCTGGATTCTCCCCACAGTGGCTTTCCCAGAGCCAAGAGCTGCCCTTCCCAAGTCATTTACCATCCTGACACTTTTCTGTTGCCACACATCCCATGGAAATTGTTATCCCCTTTTGTCCCATCCCTATCCCTATCTCCCCTTCTCATAATCCTGTGTATGTACTTCCTTCTGAAAGAGGTGATCCCTTTCTCTCCTCACACAGTATATTGCAAAGAGCTCTAGACTCTTTCTTTCCCCTTCTACCTATGCTCCCAGCAGCAGGCCAGAAACATGGCACAGTTCTAAGTCTTCTTTTTCCCAAAGCAGACAAAGTTGAATCCAGCCTCTGCACTGATGCAAGACACTATTAGCCTTGCTGCCCATTAAGATTCTTTCTACCCAGTAGGTCAGAGGAGTATGTGGACCAGCGTTACAAGGAGTATTTAAAGAACCAGGGAAAGGTAGATTCGGTACGTATTTGGGATGTCTCGCAGGCTACGGAGAGATGTCAGGATCTGTGCAGATCCTTGGGGCCTTTCTCACGGGACCTTTGCCTGAATAAGGTGTCTGTATGTGCCTATGAGCCATGGTGTCGGCATACCAGATGGGGTCACCCTGGATCTGTGCTTCCACACCACAGAGGGGGAGGGACTGTGTGTATGTGAAGAAAAGACCTGGGTAGGCTGATGCCTGCCTTGATGCTGGTAGGAAACCTTGCCTGCACAGTGAATTTATGGTTGTTTCCATCCCCAGCTGGTGGGAATAGATGTCATGGCTGCTTTGGATATGTATGCAGAGCAGGAGCAATGGGAGAAGTGCCTGGAGGTTGCAGCTAAGCAGGTGAGTGCCTGTGTGAGCCCTCAGGAGACAGACATGGGGTCCTGGCTCTCTGAAGCAGGGTCGCTTCTGTGGGGAGCATAGGGGGTCATTGCAGCAGCTCAGAAAATACCTCTCCACTGTCCCCATCTTGCCCAATCGGGCCTAAGGGGGAAGCATGAGAATCCAGAAGCATATTGGGTTTAAATTTTGTGACTAATGGAGCGTTGGAAAAAACTAAATGAATTGTTTGGGCTGGTAGTAATTGGTACCGTGGAAACAGAGAGATTTGTAAAAGAAAGCCTTCATTCTACATGCTTTTTAAAGGCCTGGTGTCAGTAGAAATGAGACATCCTTGTCGTGAAAGCAGATTTGACATTTTTTCATTTTTACTGACCTAAAACTAACAAAATTGGGGGTTGGACTATATGACCTTAAAAGGTCCCTTCCAACCCAAACTGTTCTGTGATTCTATGAAAATTACCTCAGCAGACTAATACAAATAGAAAAAAGCAAGATTAAACTGTTTTACAGCACTATCCCAATGCAGCAACAGAGGAGAAAGCTCTAGATTACCAGGTTCTATTTCAAAGGTTTGTTTGTGTTCAGTGGTTATTGATTGGTTATTGGTTATTGATTCAATGTTTATTGATAAAGGAGCTAAACTAAGGGCAGGGGCTGATTCTTTGAAATGAGGTATTGCTTCAGACCGAAGGGTAGCGCCTGGCAATGGAGTCTGCCGTTAGTGGAGGCATCACAGCTCGTCACGTGGGCAAACACTGATGACTTGGGCAAGCACTGGTCATGTGTTGCACGGTATTTTTATAACTGTTTCTAACGCAGTAACCAGTAACCTGGGTTTGGGCTCTACTACAGTAAACTGGATTTCTTTTTGACTCAGGCTTCTCTGGTAATACAAATGGTCTTTGTTGGAGTACTTATCTTGGAGACTTCTGTACTGATGCTCTAGTTATCAGTGTTGATCTTCTTCTGTAAAGAATAACTTCACACTCAATGTAATGGGAAAGGCTTAATCAGTTTTATTATGGGCCAGGCACAACACTACCACATTCAGTCCGAGAAGATGTTAATCAGTTTATGCCTCTAAGAGAGCGTTAGCACAACCTTGCTCCACGACCAGCGCAGAATTCCATGACTTTTGTCTCGGCTGTTCTACAGTGGTTATACAGGAATAAAGTTACATTTATCAAAACAGGTCATGTACCAGACTTAATATCTATCCCAAGCTGTCCTGCACCTAGTGTTTCACCAGCATCCACATCTGGGTGTTCAAGTGCTAGACTTGGGGCACTGGTCTCTCTTGTGCTTAATCAGATTGTTTCCATGGCTCATTTTTTTGACAGGATTGCACATTTTGCACCATCTTCTTCATCTCGTTAGTATATTTAAGCCTGTGTGAAACAGATCTTTCCTCGGTTGAATTTCTGTAGGGCCTACTACAGTCAGTCCTCGGCAGCGCGTTTATGTGATCAGCACACGTATGAGCAGCGCTCCAAGGAGGCTGCCAGTCCCAGAGATCTGACAGCATTTGAATAATGACTCAAGCAGCCTTGCAAATTATGAACGTCTTCAGTCCACAGAGTGTTTTGACTCATTCTTTCATTAGACTAAGGGCCAGTTTACAGTCGGTACCTGTGGTGCCACATTGTGCAGATACTGCATCCTTTAGGTATTTGGCAGTATTCCTTTGGCAAGTGGTGAACAGCTGAAAAACAGCTTTATTTGTGTGTGTGAAGGATCAGCACACATCAGCTAGCCAGGATTAGAGGTGTCAAGTGGGGCCCAAATCAAAACCCAAGTCTGCTGCGTCCAGTCTGCCTCCGTCTGATTAGCTGGTCTCGCCCTTTGGGACGCGGGGTGTGGGTGTGTGTACACGCATTGGAAACCGTCCCTACTGAGTGACAAGTGTTCCGTTCTTGAATCTCACGCTGCTGTTTTCTGTGTGCCTTCTCCAGAACTATAAAGTCTTACACAAGTATGTAGCTCTCTATGCGACCCACCTCATCCGGGAGGGCAGCTGGGACAAAGCCCTGAGCCTGTATGTGCACCATGGAGCACCTGCCAACCCACAGGTAATGAAGGCCGCACGACATCCCAGTGTGAGGTGCCAGAGTGTGCAATGATCTGCTGCATGAGTCAGGTTTCCAGTCCAGAACGGGGACTGCCAGGTGTTCAGTGTGTCCAAGCCACCTCCAGCCCCTCTGCGGATTCTTCCAGAGGCTCCTCAGCTAGAGGACTAAAGGCAATCTCCTGGCACGTTCTCCGCAGGGAAGGAGCAGGGGGGCGTTGAGTATTTGTGTTTGTTTTGAACGCCTTCACCACCACGACCGGACTAAAAGGAACCGTGTTCGCCTCTCTGAGAGCACTGGCTGCAGGCAGCATTCTTCCCCCGTCCCCTGCCTTGTCCTGCAGCACCCTTGCAACCAGCAACCTGCAGCAGCGCTGCTCCGCCTGTGCGCAGAGCTGCCGCTCCCTCGGCCCGTGCTTGACGCGGGGAGAGCTCCAGACTTCTGCCAACTCCCCAGCTGGCTCCCTCAGGATTTCTCTCCTTTTTGTCGCAGAATTTCAACATTTACAAGCGTCTCTTTGTGGAGATGGTGAATGCACCTGGCATGAACTGTGCGGAGGCCTACTCCAGCTGGGCTGACGTGCGTGACGTTCTCTTCCATCTGGTGAGTGTGGGCCGTGGCCACCACTGCCTGTTAGACTCCAACACCCTGGTGGCTCCTAGCAGGGGAGAAAGAAGAACCAGTCTCTAGCCAGGTGACATGGGAAGTATTTGTAGAACACAAGCTGAGGGGAAATGGGGCAATGTCCACAATGTGGACAGTAGAACGACAGGATCCCGTGAGGGGGACATGGCTGGGCAAGAGAAGCCAGGGAAGATGATGACCCTGCACTCAAGGCCAAATCCTAGAAGTTGGTCTGGTACTTGCAGAGCTCACTGTGTCATGGCTACGTGGGAGCCCATCAGAACATGCCAACTCTTCATCCTACACCCATATTCAGCAGCCTGAGTGAGGCAAAGACCTGGGGAAAGCACAGAACTACAGACCCTGGAAAATAAGAGTCCTCCGCGTCTCTCCAGAGATGCTTCTGCTCCTTCTTCCCTGTCCCAGAATACCCCAGCCAGCGCCCATGATTGCCTCTTCTCCATTTCTGTCCCACAAGTACCCATCTCTAGCACAAACTAAATCCACAAATCCCCCTTTGTCCATCCAGTCATCTCACCCCTGCTTCCAGTGGTTTGTTGTTGCAGTACCATTGGCACTCCCCTTCTCCCACAGCCTCCTCCCTTCAGCACTCTCTATGACACAGAGCACCCCAGGCCCAGCCCTTCTCAAGTCCCCAGAGGTGCTTAGGTATTTCAGATCCTTCTCTCTCCCAGCTTTTCACTGGACTTAAGTAGATGAAGAGTGCCCCTGTGCTCTCAAGTTGTCATTTACTCTCCTTTTCTTCAGTGTGAAAACTTAGTAAAGTCAAGTGAGGCAAACAGTCCGGCACATGAAGGGTTTGAAACGATGCTGCTGATCTCTCACTACTATGCCACCCGCTCCGCTGCTCAGGGCGTGAAGCAACTGGTAAGGTTTTTGAAGTTCCTTTGCTAGGTCACCACCTCGAGTGCAGGGTGGTGGGGACATGCAGGCTCATCCCTGTGGGGACGTGCAGGCTCAGGGCTATCTGTAGTTCATTATTCCACTTCATGGATCACTTACACATCATGGATGCATGGGAATGGGACTATAGTGATCTCGGAACCCACCACTAGCAGGTGGAACTGGAGATGATAGTCTTCTCTGACTTCTTACAGTGGGACATGCCCCCAGCCACTGAGGCTGAGATGTAAACCAGTGGGAAGCTGATCTATGTGCTCAGCATGACTTGTGAGAGCAGAGGCACCAGTAGCAATTTAGGGATCACACAAAAATCTGGTCTTCCCAAGAGAGGCATTGCTTCCTCTCCAGCCGTCCTGGGCCGTGAGAGCTGCTGGGCTTCAGACATGGCCTTGAGAGCAGACTGGCTTTGCGCAGGACTTTGGGAGCTCGTGGACCTGCGTGCTGGGCCTTTGGGGGCTTGTACGCCTCGATGCCAGGCATCACACAGGGCCTTGGCAGATACTGGACCTACGTGCTGGGCCTTCTATGGGGCTTTGGGAGCTCATGGGCCTGGGTCCCGGGCCTCACAAAGGCACTGTGAGTATTTTTGGGTCTTAGATGCACTGGGATTTGTTCCAGGCCGCAGCATATAGCAGCATCTCTGCTGAAGTCTTAATCCATATGGGATTGTGGAATTATGATAGAGCTCTGTAAGTGTGGGACTGGAGCTGTGATAGAGCAGGCTATGAAAACCAAAGGTTGCCACAGCTAAGACCCCAGTAAAAGTCATAGGGGAGACTGGGGCTTCCGTGTGGCTGCGTGTGTAGATATTGGGGGTCCAGAGACATGTCAGACAGAAAGAGCCAAATCTGATGTCTTGGAAACCTGTACAGACCCACACAGTTGTGGAATGTTGATGTACTCTATTTGGGACTATGAAGGAGGGGTGGCCTTCCCAGTTCTGGTGTGATGAGAACCTCTGTGGCAAGCAGCAAAGTGGAATCTCCCTTGAATTCCTCACCCTTGCTCCAAAATTCTTATGTGATTGAATACAAGAAAAAACTTAACTGTGACTGTGAACACCAAAACAAGTTTCTTGAAGAGAGTGGAGAGTTTCCATCCCTTGAGATACTCAAAACCTGGCCAGACATATTCCTGAACAACCTGCTGTAGCTGACTGCTTTGAACGGGGCCGAGGCAGGGGGTGGACTAGGCAATCACCAGAGATCCCTTCCAACTTCAGCTATCCTGTGACTCGAATGGTGGGAGTTTGGGTGCGGCTTCTAGTAAAAACTAGCAAGGTTTATAAAGCAGAAGAACTTCATCTTCAAGTGACTGTCCTCCTTAGTGTCCAAATAGCAAGGATACTTACAGTCAGGACTGAAGATTTTAACCTTTGTTACATGCCAGGAATACGTGGGTGCAGAGTCCCTGCCGTAAGTCTGGGGCAGCATAATCTCATGAGATCCCTTCCGACCTGATTTTTCTGTGCCAATTGTTGTGTCTTTACTGTCCCCTGTGTCTGCAGGACACCGTGGCTGCCAAGCTGTCCATTTCCCTGCTGCGCCACACTGAGCTCCTCCCTGCAGACAAGGCTTTCTATGAAGCTGGGATAGCTGCCAAGGTAAGAGCTACCTGCCACCAGAGCAGCTAAGGAGGTGGAGGACCCTGGGCTCAGGGATTCTCATCTTTATCTTCCCCTGTCCTCCCCTAGCTGCACTGGTAGACCAGTAGCCAGATGCTGGCGTTGGGAGGTCTTTCCTCAAACAGCTTGCCAGCCTCTGCATTTTGTCATGTAACGGCAATAGGTGTGGGAGGGCAGACCTGAGCTAGCAAGGGGACACCAGCCGCAGACCCAGGGGTAGTCCAGGGCCACGTGACACTGCACGGCTCTGCTAGTGTAGATTCAGGACTCCTGACTGGTCTGCCTTGCTCTGCGTCACCTAAGTGTTACCTTACTGCAGAGACTACAGGCCCTGACTGCCTGCCCAGGTGCAATGACCCATGGCAAGCGTAGCAGCCTGTTCGCACTGTTCAATGCTGCCTGTGCAGCAAGCCCGACCCCATCCTGTGGGACAGCCTGTGGCCAGTGGGCTGGTTGTCCCAGTGGCTGCCTGTGAAGCAGTCCTGAGGGAAGGTGAGCCGGGACATGCACTCTCCTTCTCTATTACCCGTGCTGCAAGCGGGGTGTTGTGGCACAAACAGAACCACATCCTTTTTAGCCATCGCTCAGGCAGGGGGGTTGTGGCTGGGAAGATAAGCTGCCTGGTCTTACACTTGGGGTTTCTCTCTGTACCAGGCAGTCAACTGGGAGAACATGGCATTCATCTTCCTGAACCGCGTCCTGGACCTCTCAGATGTGCGTACAGTCTGCTGGAGGGAGGGCCATCGTACTTAGAATGACAGTGGTCTGCAGGGCCAAAACAGACCCTTAGCCTGGCCAGGGTACTCCTGAGGTCCGAACATGGCAGCACACGTTTGAGCTGGTGCCGATGGAGAACCCTGACCGCTGCTTGGTGTGTGTGCACGCACAGCACCGAGCACCCCGACACCAGCTGTGGAAGGACTTGCCATGCAGGGCACGTGAGCAGCCCTGACCGTGTCACCACACGTGTGCCAATACCACCATGCATGCCAGTCGCAACAAAGAGCAAGCTGGCCTCACGGTTTAGGCCTGTAGTCTTCATGGCTGCAAGTGCTGTTACTGCTTTCAGGATGATCTCATCCGAGCTGTTCCAAGGGGAGGAAAATTACCTGAGGGGTGGAGGGCATGGCCTAGTGCTTTAGGCACTGTGATACAAGAGTCGGGACTCCCCTGTGCCAGTCAACGCCTTCCTTGACTGGCAGGTTGGTCACCAGCAAACACAAAGCCCTCAGAAGCTGACAGACCTTACTGTACCAGTCTTCCAAGTGCTGTCAGTGGCTTCTGGGCAAAAAAAAGCTCCCCATTTCATCCTTCCCTTCTTTGAGGCCACCTGACAAGTTTGAGTTGTACAGTGTTTCAGGGGCACACCTCCTCTGACACTGCAGAGGATGGCCATAAATGCCACCTCACAGGAGGGCCCAGTCACCACAGCACTGATAGATAGGGTCATCAGCAATGCCACCCTCACGATGTAGATTGTCAGCTCCAAGGAGGCATTGCCTAGTGCTCCACCACTTCTCCTTTCTCAGGCCATTGAAGAAGGGAACCTGGATTCTCTGGACCACTCCGATTTCCAGAGCACGGACATTCCCTTTGAAGTGCCACTTCCAGCCCAACAGCACGTGCCTGTGAGTGTCATCCGCCTTCTCCAGCTCCCAGGAACAGTGGTGCTGCTTCAGGGCCCTCTCTGACACTGGGGCAAGGGTGGGATGGCAGGCACTGCAGGAGACAGAAATGTCCTCGGCATTGCCCCCAGCCCTGTGCCCCTCCGCTCCCCGCTGCCAACACACACGCAGCCCCAGTACGCACATACATGTGCACACATGGGCACTTTCTCGTGCTCCCTTCCCAGTGTACACATGTGCTTGTGCACACATGCATACACTCACACCCCCTCCCCCCAAATACGCGCACATGTGTGTGCACATCCTGCACGCACACGCGCGTCCTGCTCTCCCCAGCGTGCTCCCTCATGCTACGGAGCCGCAGCCGGGCAACGGCACAGCATGCGGTACCAGGAGGTGCCCTGGCCTCTGCCCTGCAGGAGGAGAAGCGGGAGGAGGTCAGGGACTGGGTGCTCACCATGTCCATGGACCAGCGGCTGGAGCAGGTGCTGCCACAGGATGAGCGTGACACATATGAAGCCTCGCTGGTGGCAGCAAATACAGGGGTGCACTCCCTGCCCTGTGTGCTTACAGGTAAGCTCCAGGCCAGCTCACACATAGGCAAGGGAGTATGCGGTGCCGTGCGGGGAGTGGGAATGCATTGCAGCGGGGTCTGGGAGGGAGTTTAGGCTGCACTGTAAGAGGAGTAGGGAGGCTGGGGGGCTGTGGGACCAGTTCTGCTGGAGGAGATGGAAGGACCCTTTTTTTTACTGTGAGGGTGACAGCGCTGGAACAGGTTGCACAGAGGTCGTGGCATCTCCGTACGTGGAGATAGTCAAAAGCTGGACACAGTCCCGGGCAACCAGCTGTGGCTCTGCTTGGGGGGGGGGGGGGG
>NW_010531388.1:0-2078 GCF_000687285.1 Phaethon lepturus | reverse complement strand
GGTGTTGGACCACACAGACCCCAGAGGTCCCTTACAACCTCCGCCATTCTGTGTTTCTATGGTTCTGTGACTGCTTGGTCTCGCACAGCACTGCCTAGGAGATTCTGCCCAGGCTGGCCAGCACTGACGCGCACGCGCGTGCAGCTCCTGTCCCTGCTTTGTCCCCTCTACAAAAGCTGTCTATTCTGGCAAGTACTGTCCCCCCACATGCACACTTCAGACGCTGGAGGATTGTGTTGCAGGGCTTAAAAGGAGCAGGCGTGGGCCACCAGCAACACGGCTCTGCCTTCAAAGGTTGGGCTCAGGGTGCTCATCACGTCACATAGTTGGGTGTCCTTGCCAGAGAGACAGGCCTTTTCCTTTGATCCCTCCACTGTGGGCACCCCCTTCCTCACTCTGGTCTCTAGACGCCAGAGGCGGCGTTGCCGCCCTGCGCTGCGCCATGGGAGCAGCCCAGCCAGCTGGTCTTGGCAGAGAGGGAAGAGGTGCACAAAGCAGCTCTGCTGTGGGTCTCAGCTTGTTTCTGAGGGTGTCACTGTGTGAGCAGGGTACCCTGTGCTAAGGAACAAGATAGAGTTCAAGCGACCAGGCCGAGAAGCCAACAAGGAAACATGGAACAAGTTTGTGATGGCTGTCAAGGTGAGCCGGGCACCCCTTGGGGCAGGGAGACGGGCTGCGGGGTGCTCAGCCCCTCATGCTGACAATCGAACATTGTCCTGCTGGGTGGAGACGCACTGAACCAGGGTGGTTTAATGCACCCTCCCTGTGTGCTGCGGGTAGGGATTAACCTCACAGAGCTGCGGCAGACCTAGTCCTGCCTCTGCAGCTCTGCCAGCCCCCAGGGGTGCCCTCGGGCAGGGGGTGACAGCACCGTGCCCTTGCCACTGCCTCTTGCCTTCTGCAGACATCCCACAGCCCGGCGTGCCAAGATGTGCTCAAGTTCCTCAGCCAGTGGTGCGGGGGACTCCCGAGCACCAGCTTCTCTTTCCAGTGAGCTGCACCGTGGCAGCTTTCAGTCCTGTTCTTCAGCACCTTCCACTTCCACCCCCAATAAACACGTCTCTCAACCCTGCTGTGCTCCTGTTTGTCAAGGGAGGCCGAGTCCAGGAACACGTGCAGCTCCCAGGGCACAGGGCCACAGCCCTGTACGTCTCCCCACCTCAACCCAGCTATGCTAAACACGCGCCCTCCAGCCTGCTGGGCGACTGGCAGGCCGGGACCATGTATCTGTCCACATCCCTGCACCTGGTGGGGGAACACATGGAGACGGGCTTAGACACCAGCTACACTGTCATTCCATCAGTGGGCCCAGCTCTCAGCAGGCATCCACCCTGGGGAGGCACCTACAGCAGCCAGTGCGAAAATGAAAAGTTTATTTACTTTGCGCATTTTTTTCAGGACAAAGGGGTTCTTCACCTTCCACTCCTTGGCCTGCCCGAGCACAGGCACAGCAAGGTGACCCTGCCTGCTCTGCCACAGGGTAGCCAGGACCCAGGCCAGCCCTGGCCGTTGCCAGACCCCAGCACCTCTGCATACCCCCACCACTGCATGTGAAAGACCAACGGAGCCTTTGGCATGCCAGCAAGGGCCTTGCAGCTTGGGGAGAGAGGGGAAAGCATCCGGGGCCCAGGGCACCTGCTGGGCTAAGGCTGCCTGGTGACCCTGGGTAGCTTGTGTCTGGAACCTGCAGGGTTTGTCCCTGGTGGAGTGGTGGAGCTGGGGGGGGAGGCACACCCCTTCCCGCTGCACCCCAACCTACTCACACCTACACCTGCGGCAGGAGCACGGGGCAGGTGCAACTTCACCTCACTGGATCGCAGCACTCCTGCAGCACCTACCTGGGAGTGAAGGGCACGCATTGAGTACAGGACTGTGCTGCACGGCCAGGCATCACGCTGGCACCTCTGGCCAGTTATTTGTAGCATGTGCTTGGAAAGAGCTGTTTCAGGGGGCTGGTGTGGGCAAGGGCACTCAGTAGAGCCTGCCCCGTCCCATCCCCCAAACATAGCCCACGCACTGCACTCACCTCTCCAGCTAGGCAGAAGACTCAGCCAGCGCTGCCAGGAGTTGCTGCATCT
>NW_010531387.1:0-739 GCF_000687285.1 Phaethon lepturus | reverse complement strand
GGTTACCCTATATTCTGGTTGGGAGTAATGCGTGGTTGTTATGGTATGGATTGCTTATGGATTACTCCCAACTGGAATACAGGGTACTATGTATACTTAGGGTGTCTTTAGGGGTCAGTATAAAAAAACTGAAAAAAAATAATAAGTCTGGTGCAGCAGTAGAAAATGGCACTTACCCTGGGAGCAATTTGTTGAAATATATTATTTGTTTAAGTGAATAATTAGTCCCAGGGAGGGAGGTCCAATTTTCTACTGCTGCTAAATCATGTTTTCATTGATGTCTGCCTCAAACATAAGAACATGAAAGACAGAAAGACAGACACCAAAAAAATCCCCTACATCACTGACAAGACACCAAACCAACTGAATTCCCAAACACGATGACAGAAACCAAAAAACAAAGACAAAAACTATAAAGAGAAAAATGTTACACAAAACATGAGAGAGAGACACAAAAACAAGCCTGAGAAAGACCAACAAAAAAAGATGCAAGGGCAACAAGAGACACAGACAAAAAAAATAATCAAGGACAGAACACAAGAGAGCAAATTACTCTTTATTGGTTGGACATTTTTCTACATGCCTCTGGGGGTCTAAGAAGTACTCTTTCAGCAGTTAAGGTGATTTTATACACTGATGTAACATTCCACCATTACTGCCTGAGCTCGACATTCTCCTTCTCTTACTCTTCAGATGTAATTCCATCCTGCTATTGTCTAATAGTGCTGTTTTCTTTGGA
>NW_010531386.1:13361-18676 GCF_000687285.1 Phaethon lepturus | reverse complement strand
AAGTGATGCACAATGCAACAATTGCTCACCAACCAGTAACTGATAGCCTGTCCCCAAGCAGCAATTCCCATCCCCTGGCCAACTCCAGTTCTATATACTGAGCATGATGTGATATGGTATGGAATATCATAGACTAGATATTAGGAAAACTTCTTTACTGATAGAGTGGTCAAACATTGTAGCTGGCTGCCCAGGGAGGTGGTGGAGTCAACATCTCTGGAAGTGTTCAAAAAACGTGTGGACATGGCACTTCGGGACATGGTTTAGTGGGCATGGTGGTATTGTGTTGATGGTTGGACTTGATCTTAAAGTTCTTTTCCAACCTTAATGACTCTGTAATTCTGTGATCCCTGTGGCCAGCCTGGGTCAGCTGTCCTGGCTGTGCCCCCTCTCAGCTTCTTGTGCACCTCCCCGCCGGCAGAGCATGGGAAGCTGAGAACTCATTGAGTATAAGCACTGCAACTACTTAGGAACAGCTAAAAAAATCAGTGCGTTATCAACATGATTCTCACACTAAATTCAAACACAGCACTATACCAGCTATTAGGAAGAAAATTAACTCTATCTCAGCTGGAACCAGGACAGCGAGCAGCTGTGTGGTTGCTCAGCTGCTGGCAAGGGTCAATCCAGCACAGCTGGATCCATAAACTATGCACAGTGTATACATGTGCTACTAGTTAGTGCTTATTCATACTCACTGGTTTTTCCCACCCTCACTTCTGACAGATTGAACTGTAATAACTTTTATATGATTCTACAATAAACCTTTCTGGAACTAAGAGACTTCAATGCCTTTTGTTTGACTGCTTGTTTTCTTCTTGGTATTCAAACAACTATAATTTTAAATACAATGAACTATAAATATTGAGGAATTTTTTTTCTAATCAAGAAAACATGAAGCAGTTAAAAATTGAGTTTGGGTCAATGATGAGGACAAAGTATGTGACTCTGAAATGCTTCATAGGTTCGGGTGGGGTCAAATGTTATGATGAAGGCATTCTACAGAAATAGTTGAACACTGTATAGATTGTATTGGAATTTCTGAGGATTATGTTTAGTTAATCCATAATTTGACACTATGCAAGTTACACAATTTCACATCACTTTGTTCTTCTGTTTCCTAATTCATTCCTTCTAGGTTTTTTAATCCTTTTCTTTTTTTTTTTTTTTTTTAACAGAAGCCTGTGTGAAGTCTTCCTAGGAAGAAAGAGGTTTATATTCAAGAAGGAACATCCAACTTCAAAATAAACAAGTTCTTACTGAACACAGTTAATGCCTTCAAAAGACATGTGAAAGTAAAAAGTAAAACTTAGAGGAAACAGTAAGATTGAGAAGATTGAGAAACAGAATGAAGAATTGCATTTAACAGAAGGCAGAGCTGCACAATGACAGATCAAAATACTTGCCTCATCAGAAGCTTAAAATCAAATAATATTTCACCAAGACATATCTGAGCAAATTATATTATATGCCTTAAGGAATCTTCCCCTGGATGAGTTAAAAATGCAAGATAAAAATATGCAATACCTGTATGAGATACGAGATTAAAATGAGATGTTTTGCAGAAGGCAATTTAGAAAAGCTTTTCAAATCAAAAATTATTTGTGATTGTTACTTTGGTATTTATGCTGAGTTAAGGATAAAATATGAATCAGTCACATTGATACGCTCTCAGACATTCACTCAGTGATGAGAAAAATCTCCTTTTTATGATTGTTTAATTATTCAATATCTATCAGTTACTAATGAAGACTTCTTTAAAATCTGGAAGATATTAAAATGTGATTTTAGGCTTTCACCTCAGTAATAATAGTGTCTGATGAAAAAGCTGGTTCTGTGAGTTCAGTCTTTCCCAAAGTGCACACAAGCAGCTTTTTTCTTTTGGAAGAGGCTTTATTTTTAGGAATATAAAGTAATTGCTGCAGAGAACTTCAGATGGAACACGCTGAAGTAGCAGTTAACTTCCTTCTGTTAGATGTTGCTAAAAAGAATGGAAGTTTCCTCTAGGGAACCTCAGCACCCTTTCTTTTATCCCTTGAGTTTTACAACTGAGGATCCTGTGTTGGTACTTGAGACTCTACACAAGCCTCTCTAAGGACTCAGAGAAGTGAATGACACGTTGAAGAGAAGTAAGCAAGCAAGGTCAGAAACTGAACCATAGAACTCATGCCCGCTTTAAGGCAAAGAGGACTGCAGGCTTTTTCTGTTGAGTTTGTATTGTACTTTCAATTGTACTTGTATTGTACATGTAGCCCAAGGTTAACCCCAAAGACTGTGGTGTGTAATGCTTTTTTTGCCCTTTGATGGGATGATTGTTGTTTCCTTATTTCTTCAAATTCTGTTCATGGCTGACCAAAAGAAAGAACTAGAAAGATCTTGTAGTGTTTTCCTTTCATTTCCCATTCTACCATATGCATGTATTTTTACTAATCAAAAATATCTTGGAGTTTAGTTCCTCTTTAGATACAAGATTGAGAGAGTTGTTGTTTATAGTATGTGGATGCTACAGCCGATTTCATATTATTGATATTTAGCAGATCAAATGTCTGCGGTAATTTTTTACACTTTAATAAGTATGCAAGTACATGCGTAGATGACAAAGTGCAACAAATTCCATTATTTTGGTATTTTCAATACTGGTTATTAGGTTTTTCCTAAATGCTTTTTAAATACTTCAAATATTCCTTAAAACAGAAAACCTGAAACTAAGGGCTCAAATTAGCGTGATTTAAAATAGTATAAGCACTTGTACCTTTTCTATTTGACAGGTAAATACTGCCATGGGTTGGGTTGCACACAGAATGTTGGAAGGAGAAAGAAGTGAAACCAACCAGCCCAGGAGCCACAGGTATGCTAATGTACCACAAATGAAATAGGCTCCCAAGGAAGTATGTATAGAAGATGATGTCAACTCACAGTTTTGTGATTTACCAAGTAAATGTCTAGTAACATTCTGACAATTAATAGTTCAGGTACAAGTACTCTGTCCCATGTGGCACGTTGCATTTGCTTTCAAGTAACAACTGTTCCCAGGGGCAGCTAATCCCAGGTGGTGGGTAGGAGTTGGAGCTTCATGCACCTCTGTATTGGATCAACTTGGATCACTTCCCACTTATTGTCACTGTGGATGATCCTGGACAAAGGATTTCTGCCCTCTGGGGATTCCAGACTGTTCTTTTTACTGTTGAATTACATGCTATAGGAAACATGGTGACACCTTCAGTAGAGTGATGAGGGATACAGGAACACACCCAACATTTTGAAACATCTAAGTCTTTAGCATAATGGTAGGCCAGCTGAAGAAAGGTATTTTAATAGTTTATGTGAAGATATAAAGACTTTCAACTCTTGGAGGACAGGGCATCTTTATGGGTTCCATTCTGTAGATCTTGAGTCATCTGCGTGTCACCTTGATACGGACCCAAGTCTACAGGTTCTCAAGAGTGGCACATTCAGAGGCAGGTTCTGGAAGGACCTCTTTCACCTGTGAGTGAATAGTCCTCACACATTTCCTTAGAGCCTTGCAGTAATTCAGCATAACATTATCAGTCATCTGTAGCTTGGATCTATGTGGCGGTGGTGTGGTTTAACCTGGCAGGTAGCTATAACAACCACACAGCTGTTCGCTCACCACCACCTCCCAGCGGGATGGGGGAGTCAGGGGAAAAAAAAAAGGGTAGAACTTGTGGGTTGAGATAAAGACAGTTTAACAGGATAAGAAAAAAAAAGATAAAAGAATATACAAAACAAGTGATGCACAGCACAATTGCTCACCACGCACTGACTGATGCCTAATTAGTTCCCAAGCAGCAGCACCTCCCCGGCCAACTCCTTCAGTTTACGTACTGGGCATGACATCGTATGGTAGGGAAGAGCCCTTTGGCCAGCCTGGGTCAGCTGTCCCGACTGTGCCCACTCCCAGCTCCCCGCGCACCCCCAGCCCACTCGCTGGCAGGCCGGAGCACGGGAAGCTGGACAGCCTGGAACACTTAGCGACAACGGAAAACATCAGTGTGTTATCAACATTATTTTCATCCCAAATCCAAAACACAGCACTGTACCAGCTACCAGCAAGAAAATTAACTCTATCCCAGCTGAAACCAGGACAGGTGGCTTAGGTGGGGTATGCAGTAACCTTATGTAGTTTTACCCATTACAGCTTCATATGGAGATAGTGCCTGGTTTTTATTCACAGTGCTCTTGAGGTATATTAGGGCCAACGGTAAAGCATTTGGCCATTTAAGTCCAGTTTCTTCACAAATTTTGGCCAGTATATTTCTTGAAGCAGAATTCTTCCTTTCAGCAGCTCCACATGTAAATGCCGCTAGATTCCTAGGGATTTATAGACCACCTGAACAACTTGTCCTGTGAAATGAGTTCCCCGGTCGCTGTGCAGTACAAGGAGTACTCCAAGATGAAGTATTCTCATCATTCTCATCTCATATGTAGCATCTGCATTTCTACATGGGCAGGCCCCTACCCATCCTGAGAACACGTTTTATGATTACAAAAATGTATTTGCAGTTACAGCATTTGGGCATCTGTATAAAATCCATTTTAAAATTTACAAAGGAAATACATGGTTTCAGGTGTGCTGCAGCTTTGATTTCGACCCTTCATCTGATGTTACGGAACAAACAAAGAGGACACATGCTGGAGTACTGTTATGCTCTTACAGAGGAACTCAGGGCAAACCAACCCTGTTGTAGTGCCACAATCATACACACACACACCCCCTTGCCACTGCAAGCCACCAGGTGGGTACCACCAGCAGGGAAAGGGAGGAGAACTGGAGGTGCACTGAGGTGGCCATCCGGGGAGCGCCACAGGGAATTGAGGTGTAACTGGCAGCCCTGGTGCAGACAGACAGCGTTTTCATCTTCCAGGGCTGGGTCCTTGTGGTGGGTTGACCCTGGCTGGATGCCAGGCGCCCACCAAAGCCGCTCTATCACTCCCCTCCTCAGCTGGGCAGGGGAGAGAAAATATAACAAAAGGCTTGTGAGTCGAGATAAGGACAGGGAGAGATCACTCACTAATTACTGTCATGGGCAAAACAGACTTGACTTTGGGAGATTAGTTTAGTTTATTACCAATCAAATCAGAGTACGATAATGAGAAATAAAACCAAATTTTAAAAACACTTGCAGAGTTGTTTCTCTCACATATTCTTGCTCTTCTCTTGGGCTGCTGCAACGCAGTTTTTTCTCCCCCTTCTTAAATATATTTATCCCAGAGGTGCTACCACCATTGCTGATGGGCTTGGCCTTGGCCAGCAGCAGGTCTATCTTGGAGCCGTCTGGCATTGGCTCTGTTGT
>NW_010531386.1:0-13050 GCF_000687285.1 Phaethon lepturus | reverse complement strand
GCCTGCCTCACCATGGTCTTCATCACGGGCTGCAGGGGAATCGCTACTCTGGCGCCTGGAGCACCTCCTGCCCCTCCTTCTGCTCTGACCTGGGTGCCTGCAGAGTTGTTGCATATATTTTCAGTCCTCTCTCCAGCTGCAATTGCTGTGTGCTGGTTTTTTTCCCCTTTTTAAATCTATTACCCCAGAGGCGCTGCCACCATCGCTGATGGGCTTGGCCTTGGCCAGCAGCGGGTCCATCTGGTCCATCCATGACCGGCATGGGCTCTATCGGACAGGGGGAAGCTTCTAGCAGCTTCTGACAGAAGCCACGCCTGCAGCCACCCCCCCACCCCAAAACCTTGCCACATAAACCCAATACAGTCCGGTAAAATAGGCAGTTCTGGAAGAGAAGTAGGTGGTGACTGCTCTGTGGAAAGACTGGTGAGAGCATGTTCAGGAGCATGCTGTCCCAAAAGGCCGACTGTCCTTGCTGATTGATCAGTTAGGGCATTTTCTTGTGTGATATCATAAGAAAAAACATGAGTTTAGTATTTTACTATTGCTAAAAGAAAGGGTAATAGTAATGCTAGCGGAAGAGCTTCAACATAGCAGCTGTTTCAAATAGGAGTGACGTCAAGAAGTTGAGCTGTTTTCCAAGTTGCCCACGGTTGTGCACAACCCCAAGGGCGTATCGGGAATTGCTGTAAACAGTGGCTGAGTGCCCTTGTGCAAGTACAGAGGCAGGAGTCAGGACAAGAAGTTCTGCAATTTGTGCCGAAGGGATGGTTGGCAATGAATAAGCTTCCAGACCATTGGTGGAAGTATAGACAGCACACCCTGCAGCTGGATGCCCCGTGGAGCCATGGGGACAGGACCCATCTACAAAAAGGACTAAGTCTAGCTCTGCAGGGGAACATCTCTGAAGGTCCCAGAGGGCTGCCAGGGGTTGTTCTGTGACAGAAAGATGGTCATGGCGGTCTCCACGGGCAGGGGCAAGGTGTAATACTGCAGTTAAGGACAGAACAGTAAGAGAAATGCTGGCTGCTGACAGGAGTCATTTTTGTTGGAAAATAAGTTTGTGCAAGTTGGGTTTTCCCTTTTAAAAGGAGGGCTGCAACAGGGTGGGGGACAGCAACAGTTAGGGGATGACCCGGGACCAGAGTATCCAGGGTTGTTTTTCAATCAAAAAAACATCAGCAGTGACTTTCTGTGATTTCTTTTGTTTGGGTTTTGTTTTGCTTTTTTACATTGGATGTCTTTTCATACTAGCTGAAAAAGACATCCCATTGGACCTGGACCGCCAGGTTGCCTGAGTATTTATACTATTAAACATATCAACAAGGGAGCCAAACTTTTAAAAATGAATGCCTTATAAAAGTTATATTAAAAAAAAGGAGTATGCATGTTACTTCTCAGCTGGTAGCTGCAAAAAGTGTTGGAATTGCAGTCCTGGAGAATTAAACTGATATGCAAAGAGCTGTAACATGACCCTCAGTGCCAAGACAGTTTTCTCAGCTTTTCTTACAACACTTTACTGTTATTATTCAGCCTAATCTGAACTATGAATACGTAGGAAAATTAAAGAATTTGAAGTGTTTTGTCCAGCTCCAGACATCTTTTCTTTACACTATCTTCAGGAAAGCTCAGGAACCTTAACTCAGCAAGAAAACAGAAGTGGAAGGGGATGATATTCACAAAGGCCCCAATTTAAAGCACAGAAGGCTAGTATTTGACTTCATCTGTGCTGCTAAATATGTGGGCTTGGGTCCAATCCCTGACCTCAAGGCCAACTGGTGCTTATGACTAGCCCACTCTCTAGGGACCTGCTGGAAACAGCTCGCTGGAGCAGTCCAAATACAGCTGGAGAATAAGTTTACAGTTAGGCAGTGTCAATTACGGATAGGTCAGTGCTTGAGCTGCACCCAGGTGCTATTTATTTAGCAGTATAAATTTATCATCAAAGTCTTCTCTCTTAGTTAATGGAGAAAGAAAAATTTCTTTACTGGTTGTTTCAGTTCACCAAATGTCAAGTGACTTCAGAAGGGGTACATGTTGCAGAAATCTCCTTGTGTTAATTAATAGGAGGGCAGTGGCTTCCTTAGGCTGAACTTAACTTTTAGATATATAACACAAGTGTCATAAGACAATGAATCCTTGAACATCATAGCATGAGCCATTTCTGCAAAAGTTTCAGTACCTTACATCAGCGAGCAGCTACCAGTGGCCTGATACAGAAGACTTTTCATTACTAGTTATATTTTGGGTGTGAGCATTTTCTAGTGAAACTGTAAGATCAGTTTATCAGTTTTCAGGACAAAGAATAAATTTGGAAGCTCTCTGGGTGGCAGTACTGACTCTGGAAGAGTTCTTGAATTCCTCATTTGCAAGACACAAATCTAAAACCTTTGACAAAAGTTCATTTTGTGTTTGAATCTTTAGGCAAAATTTTTTTTTTTTTTTTGATGCAAGTACGTTGCTCACAGACTGGAACAGCTACAGCGTGCCTAAGGCTTATGACTAAATCAGTGGCTGACATAAGAGAAATTAAACGTTTAAGATGCATTCCGTGTAGCTGAACAGACTTACAGGTGGGAGGCTCAAATAATTAACATAAAAGCAGACTGGATGAAGTCTCAAGACAGAAAAATGCAAAATATATCAAAAAATCATGATCCATTCTACTAAAATGATCATGGATGTTAAAAATATTGCCTTTTTATTTATGTCTTCAGAGTTCTCTTGAGAAAATTTTGTTTGAATCTAAGTCATTCTCTTTTCTGCATTCATATTACCTAATGTCCATGCCATCAAGAAAAAATATCAAATGTAGCCAGGACTTGTCAGCCATGAGATAACCTCCTGTTGTTATGGTGATGTCCCAGACTTTCCAAAACTGAAGTATCTCAGATTTATGTGGAAAAGCAGAGCACAAAGTTTTGTTTATTTTTGTTATGACCATGCTAGGGAATAAATAAAGACTCCCTTCTTAAGAATGCTTTTTTTTCTTCCCCATAGCTAGTCAAAAATACAATCTTTTCTGAGATTAAAACAGTGGTACCTTGGAGGTTTTTGTACAGTGATAGGGCGCTCTGCAACTTCAATACCTATTTATGACACTGGGTGGATCTCTGAAGTCAGGAGACCAAGAAAATAAATCTTTAATTGACACTGTCTTGGCATGAGAAGAGTGGATTGGGCTCCACCCTGTTTGTTAGCGTCTTGATTTCTCCATTTCTCATCTGCTTCATGACAAGATGATTTGCTGTGGCATCACTGTACTGTTTGTGACTGAAAGAATGGGAATAAATTATCACAGCAAAGCAGCAGAATAGGCAGTTAAATATTCTTTTTGATGAGAAATTTCAGTCACTGAAAACGTTGGGAATCTACAATTCTTCATCAGAGAATTTAAACACATCTTGCTTTTGAAATACTTCTTCTGCGCCACTTCTACTGAATCTGGACTGAAGTCTTGAAAGGTAAGGGATACTGCTGCTTAACCTTTGAGCGCACATTGTTATAGCCACCTCTTTTAGGTAAAACTCTCCTTCCTTCCTCTGTAGTTTTAGTTTTCCAGGATGTCTTCACATTTCTTACATAATTATCCCGTTTATAAAGTGAAAAAGTCTTCAGCTCCTTAGCAATGTATAAAGTTAGACATGCAGGTGTTTGTCTGTGGCGAACCAGGAGTAAACTTTTGTATTGCCAAAATCAAAAGTATTGCATTTGCATATGAAAAGTATTTAATGATACAAAAATTATTCTTTATTAAAAAGCAAATCTGAAATCCATTTTGTTGGCCACAGAGAACTTGCTGCTTTCATCTACCTGCAAAATGTAGCTACATCTGTAGTGTGCTTAACAAATGCGTTATCCTCTAATATATATCTCTCCAAGTAAATAATATTTATCTGGTTTAACAGAAAACTGAACATCTGTCCAGGTACTACACAACATATAATTTTTCAGATACAATCCTACAAGTACATATTTACAATCTACTGTAGATCTAAGAATTATGGGGTTTAATTTATATTTTATATACAAATTTTATATCTTTACAATAATTCTGCAGTGTAGGTAAGAAAAATAACCCTCTTTAAAAACACATCAGACACCACTGCTGTCTGTAGTAGTTTTTAATAGGCTGCTACTA
The DNA here is from genome assembly GCF_000687285.1 of Phaethon lepturus. Lineage (NCBI taxonomy): Eukaryota > Metazoa > Chordata > Aves > Phaethontiformes > Phaethontidae > Phaethon > Phaethon lepturus. The sequence continues at coordinate 8,912 of NW_010531386.1, read as the reverse complement.
ACGTGTAGGGTCTTCTGTGTCCTGAGGCCAAATCAGTACAAGGCTTCTGCAATGTATGAAATGTGTGGAAGGTCCCATAGTGCTGTAGATTTGAATCTGGGTACACCCCTCAGCTGGATAATTCCCACATGAACTTTCCTTAGAGTTTCTTTGGTAGGTATTGAGGTAAACGTTGAAGGATGATTTTATAATTTATTTTATTACAGGATCCAGAGACTCTGCTTAGGACTTACAGCATCTTTTACAAATGTTTAATAAAATGTTTACTATAACGTTTCATTGTGTATGAAAGAACTGGCAGATCATCTGGTTTTATGTTGTTCTTGATTCACTTTCTGGTATGGTCTGGAACAAGATGTTTACCAATATTATTTCCCTCCCCTAAACTTTGCCAAAATGTAATGTTTATGAAGTTTTTTAACCTCTTATGATTGAACTGCTATAGAAATGCAAAGTACGTGTTACCATTTCAGAGACAGAATACCCTCAGTACTTAAGCTGTGTCTTCATAATTGATGCTCCTGCCTCTCAGATGCATATAACAGCCAGCCATAATGTTACACTAATAGTGCCTTCATATCATAATTCAGTCAGTTTGAAATTCAGATTGCTTTTGATACTTCACTTTCAGCTAACCCATGTTTTTAGTAACCTACAAAAAGTGAAATAAAGCTGCTTTGAAGTTGATTTATAAGAGACATTTTACATGCTTCACTAGATTTTATATAATGGCTTATAATTTTAAGCTAAGAATATATAACTGCAGAAAAGAGTTGTGAAAGCTATTTTTCTATACTTCCCTAGTGAGAATTGAATTTAGTACATGTGCAGTAACCTCTATTGTGCCTCTAATCTTAATCAACTGAAACAAATACAAATGAAGACTACATTCAATAATGGATGAAGTGGTGACTACTTTATTTCTTCTATCAGAACTACCAGGAGCACATTGGTATTCATCATATGATTCAGCTGCAATGAACACACATCACTGGAAATTTGATTTGTATCACTTTCATCCATGCATCTAATAGCAGTCCAAACTGTAATGGCTTAGGCAGCTAAAGCAAAGTATACTAGTAGGGACAGTGCCTTCATCATCTGTTCTTCGCTGTCATCTGTCTTTATCAGGTCAGCAAAGGCTGGCTTTGTGGGCCATAGCTTTGCAGACCATAGCTTTGCTGTCTAGTAAGTACCTAAGCATAATTCTTCCTCTGGTTTAAAGGAGATATATGTACAAGGTAGAGGTCACCCAAAACGCAGGCATTTTGTGATTTACTACTTTGAAAACATTTGTCACTAATAAAAAATAACCACTTCCCATGTTTATTTTTTCAGAAGCAATTAAAAAAAAAGGTCAAGTGGAAATTTAATGAAGAACAAGCAGCAAAAAAGTAGAGAAAAAGAAAATAGATGCATTTAAGTGGTGTTTGAGAACCAATCTCTCCTTTAATAAAAAGCAATTCTCACTGCATGTCTGCTTTTAAAATAATAATTAGTGAGCAAATACATCCATTTGATCATGTCAACATCATCTACCTTGAGTTTTTGGTTCAGATCTGCACATTGTATAATACACCACAACTTCACTGACTTGCGTGGTGTTGCAGCATCATACAGCCATAAAGGGTTCATCCCAGAATTTATGTAAGTCTCTGTTTTGTTACAAAAGCATGCTGCCCTCCTTCACAAGGAAAAGGCAAAGAACCGGAGTCACTATAGCTTAGAGCAACTGAAAAAATGTTGGAAAAAGGGAGTAGGAGGAGATACAAAGTCATGCCCTGACTGGAGACCTGGCAGGTAAAACACTACCAGTTGATTACACTGGCAGTTACCCCTGCAGACAGCCATTGTGTAGTTCAGTGCTGTTTTATTTCAGATGCGGATAAAGACGTCATGAGCAACTGCTTGAAAAGTCTTAGTTAAAAGCTCTTCACATAGACACTGCATTTTGGTACTTAAGCCACTGCTCAAGGAAAGCATAGTCTACAATTCTATTAAGGAGATTATTTTTGAAATGTGAGTCACATTATTTCCCTGTTGCTCTTCATCTTCCAATGGCTTGTAGAGTGGTCTACTTTTTAAAACGTCTACAATGAAACATAAATTCAACAAATAGTTGGACTTGATAGCCTGTTGTGGTTTCTCTATCAGGAAGAAATGTTTAGGAATTTTACAATCTTCTTTTTCCTTTTGTGAAGTGCTCTTGTGCTAAAATCAAAACATATCCATTTCAATGATTTTTTTTGTTGGGAAGCTCCTGAAGTCAGGACAGAATGTGGACAAAACTCTTATAGTAGGAACATCCCTTAGAAAAGCCAGTAGTCTGATGGTTGGAGTAGTCAGTTAAAAATAGTAAACCCAGTTTCAATCCTTGTTCTGCTTCGTTCTGTGAAGACAAGTAACGACCAGTAAACATTGGTCTTCTACATGCCCAGTGATTTCCAAACCACTAAATCATTTGAAGATGAAGGCATTCAACTTAATTTTTTTTATGAAACTGTCATGTCTGCAGCCAAAAACCTCTTTCCAAGCTCAATTCTTCTGATTTTGCTGACAAGAAGGCAAAAAAAGGGATTTCTTCTGTTCGCATTTAAGTCTGAAAATTGGTGTCGAGGTGTGTTGGGAGCATCCACTTTGCGCTTGTACATCCATGCATTATGTTACTACTGCTACCTCCCTACCTACGTGTTTCTTCTTGCTGGTGTCATTCAGCAAAGCTTTTTCTACCGCTTGTTCTCCGTGACAGTTCTTCTTATGTTCCAGACTATCTCCACTGGTGTTTCCCAGACATTCTGCCTGCTCTTCTTTTCTTTGCAATTCTTTTTTTTTTTTTTTTTTTTTTAAACTGAAGCCACCAATCCTCTTTTATATGAAGCCCCAGCTCAACAATTTCATAGCTCCCATCCGCCCTTCCTCTGGACTGCATTTCCCTTTAAAGGACTACAGCTTATGTCTTCAAAAATATTTGGGCATCCATTTCCAACTAAAATCAATGGGAGTTTGGCAAACCTGTAGGAATCCAGGTCTAGCCACTAATAACTTGTAGGACAATATTTTTTAATTAGGATTTTATTCTATATCTAGATTCATCTTTGGTTCATCCCACCCCGTGTCTCTTATGAATGATTTTAAACACAGTAAAAAGTTAGTCATCTTAAATCTTGAGCAGTATTTACCAGAATTCTCCAATTCTGCTAAATACCCTAGTGGTAAATGTGATGTAGTTCTTTTACTGAAAATCTTAAATCTATCAGTTTGACCTATGGAGAGAAAAAATATATATGTGCGTAGTTCCATTACTTCTGCACAGTCTGCCTAAACAAGTCAAACTGCTGTTTTGAATCATTATGTGTGACAAGTTACACCTACTTGTGCTGAGGCAGACGTGGAAGGACATGTGTTTTCACAGGCTAAAAATGTATGTAACTTAATGATTCTGAATCATTTAAAAGTTATCTAAATCTAAGAGCCAGCCAATCCTGTTCCCTTGCATAGCTATTATTCTGTCAACATAGACTATGCTCTACCTAGCATGGTGATATAGAACAATGATGCAGCTTTGATGCCAGTCCCATGGTGGTTGTCATCCGTATGTTGGTATTCATTTCTCAAAGCAGTTTTGATGTACTTGAGCTCGATTCCTCCTGGAGGAGCCTAACCTCCCAGTTTCCTTCCAGGTACACTGAAAGGCTTGAGGGGTCTGACCCCACATGAGGACCACGCCATTGCAAAGTCCCACAGCATGTGGGACTAACAAATGCCAATAGAAGGCTTTCAAGCAGGGCAGAGCTCTCAAACACCCTGGATGCATCTGATGCTGTAGAGAGCCAAATGCCATGGGAGCATTTACCTCAGCTGCCAGTTCTCAGCTCTTTCTCAAGACGCTGCTGATCCTTCCTCAATCATCCACTTTCCTTGTGCAAAGTCCTTTCCCATCTTTACCTGCCTTACTTGCTGTTACTCTTCCCCATTGCTGAACCCTTTATTTTTTTATTGTCTTATTTTTACAGTCTAGTTCAATCTCTTTAACTTTCCTGCTGTATTAAATGCCTTCCGGCTCTCAGAAATCCACTAACAACATTACTTGTTCACCTGAAAGTGACAAAGGTATCATGAAAACAATAGGCTAACTCAGTGACAGTGCCAGGAGGTTGCTAACCCCAGGACTGCTACCAAATATGAGAGGATCAGTGAGCCATCGTGGTGGGTTGACCCTGGCTGGACTCCAGGTGCCCATCAAAGCCGCTCTATCACTCCCCTCCTCAGCTGGGCAAGGGAGAGAAAATACAACAAAAGGCATGTGAGTCGAGATAGGATGGGGAGAGATCACTCAGCAATTACATCATGGGCAAAACAGACTCGGGGAAATTAATTTAACTTATTACCATCAAATCAGAGTAGGATAATGAGAAATAAAACTTGAAACACCATCCCCACCCATCCCTTCTTCCCAGGCTTCACTTCACTCCCAGTTTTCTACCTCCTCCCTGCAAGCAGCGCAAGGGGACGGGGAATGGGTGTTGTGGTCAGTTCATCACACGTTGTCTCTGCCAGTCCTTCCTCCTGAGGGGAGGATTCCTCACACTCTTCCCCTGCTCCAGTGTGGTGTCCCTCCCCAGAGGACAGTCCTCCATGAACTTCCCCAACATGAGCCCTTCCCATGGGTTGCAGTTCTTCATGAACTGCTCCAGAGTGGGTCCCTTCCATGGGGTGCTGTCCTTCAGGAACAGACTGCTCCAGTGTGGGTCCCCCATGGGGCCACAGGTCTTGCCAGGAGCTTGCTCCAGCGTGGGCTTTCCCTGGGAAACTGCGCTCAGGGACAAGGGAGCAGAGCAGAGCTGGCAGATCTTTAAGGATGCTTTCCACAGAGCACAAGAGCTCTCAATCCCTAGGTGTAAGAAAATGGGAAAGGAAGGCAAGAAACCAGCATGGCTGAGTGGAGACTTGCAAGAAGGAAATGCACAGGCAGTGGAAGCAGGGATGGATATCCTGGGATGAGTACAGGGACACTGCCTGGTTGTGCAGAGATGAGGTTAGGAGGGCCAAGGCGCGGCTGAAGCTGAAGGGATGCAAAGAATAATAAGAAGGGCTTCTACAGGAATGTCAGCCAGAAAAGGAAGGTCAAAGAAAGCGTACCACCCTTGATGAGCAAGACTGGCAGACTGGTAAAGACAGACAAGGAGAAGGCTGAGGTACTCAATGACTTCTTTGCCTCAGTCTCCACTGGCAGTGTCTCTTCCCATGCCTCTCGAGTGGATGGACTGCAAGATGGGGACTGGAGGAACAAAGTTGGAACAGGTTGCCCAGAAAGGTGGGAGATGACCCATCCCTGGAAACATTCCAGGTCAGGTTAGACGGGGCTCTGAACAACCTGATCTAGTTGAAGATGTTCCTGCTCATTGCAGGGGGGTTGAACTAGATGGCCTTTAAAGGTGCCTTCCAACCCAAAGATTCTATAATTCTATGAAAACATTTTAGAATATTATGAATACATTCATGTAGCAACTTGTGTGGTATGAAAATGACTGCAATTTGTTTGGCATTTCCACAGGTGACTATTAATTTTGGGTGCTCTACTTAAGACGGGTATTTACCTGCAGTATTATGCTTTTCCTTCTGTTTTCTGTAGACTGTCTAGTGATGCTATCAGCATAAAATTTTACAGTCTTACTATTTTGTTATTTCTACATGTGTGAATGTTATTCGAGGACATTGCAAGTAGCTATACTTAGAGCAATGTTAACAATGTTTCCAAATTTTTCATCTCATGTATTCAATAGCATTTTGTCTTCAATCAGTTTTTGGTTATTGAAAAGACAAGTTTATCAAAGAAGAATTTAAAAAATGCTTCTATTATTATTTAAGTTTCAAGCTATATTATTTGTAATGCATTCTATCAAGCACAAAACTATAAAGGCAACTGATAAAAAGCAGCAATATTCCCTTAAGTAAATATAAGTATATATAAAAAATATTGTGGAGTGTAATGAAATGTAACAAAGAAAGTAGAGCATAAAAATTCATGTCCGAGTATGGTGTATGGCCTGTAATAACTAAGTAAAAAATCAAAGATCATCACAGGGGTTTTTCTTCTTTCACTGCCATATTAGCTAGAAGACAAACAATACTTCTCGCCAGACGGAATTTTAATAAAGTCATCTGTTCAGCTTTTAAAAACCAATGGCCAGCTCCCCTTATACTTCTTCTTACCTCTACTATAAACAGTATTTCGTATCCTGTAAAAAAGACTACTGAGGGAGGTGAAATGGCTTATTCCATGGTCAGATCAGCATTTCCTATTAGTGTTATACTACTAAGAAAGAAGGATAGCATAACGAAAACAGAGCTCTCACAAACATGAATAATGTTTTACGAAGTGAAGAGAAATGAAGAGTACTATCTCAGAAATACAAAACAAGAGGCAGAAAAGCAAAACAGAACAGGAAGTCTACTTCTAAAATCTTGATGAAAATTTGGAAATTTTATGCTATACTATGGCAAATCTAAATTCTAACATATTCCTAGGAAAACAATGAATGTACAAGAGTGGTTAGCATGCTATGTACAGCAACATGCTATTATCTTTAGTTTGTCATGCTGCCTTTACTCATCTCACATTCCTGTCTCCAATTAAATCATATTTATTTTTACTTCTAGACTCTGCACTGGTCGTGTTTTGCGTCCTATAGATCTAGGTAAAAGGTAAGAAGGAACTCTTCTTCTAAATATTGGGCAGCTTATAATGCTAACTTTTTTTAGATTTAAGCTTCTCAGATTTTTCTTCTTTCAACCATTTATTTTTATAGGAAAGCATAGAGTAAAGGTTTCAGGTCTATTTGACTTAAGCAACTGTTAGTTGCCATTTTTTTAATTATCAAGCTTATAAATATTATCAATTATAAGTGTGCAGGAGGAATGTGCTTCTTTGTAAGTAAAAATTGTTTATGAAATGTATGTATTGCATGGATTAAATATGCATAATACTCTTCTTACTGATTCAAGATGGCATTTTAAGTATGTGAACTCTAAATTCACAATATTGTGAACATCTAGATGGACTTTTTAAAACTTTTTTCCCCAACATTTGCCCACATTAAAAGTACTGTGATTTTTTTTATTGCAGGACCTAGTAGAACCAAAGGTCACCATTTAGAAAAGAGGACTTTAAAAATAGGTTTTGGGCCAATGGCAGTAAGTGCTGTAGACTCATTACTTTAAAAAATGTGCCTACTTCTTTCAGTTCGAAATGTAGAAAGAAGTCTAACTTTAGATTTCTTTTTCATTTTCTGATCTACTTGTAACATTTAATGTGTACCAAGCAACTGCGGGAAAATACATTGGTTTCATATAATCAACAACACTGAAGGAGATGTACGAAGCCACATTTAACAAAAACCTCAGAGCTAAAAGAGGAGTCAAAGGCAACATTATTCACACAATGGTTGTTACAGATTTCATGACTAGAACCACTTTTCTCACATGAGGCATCAAGAACAGTACTCTTGCTTTTCTTGCTCATGTAAACTCCAACAGCAGCAGCATCTGTGACTTTAAGCCAAGATGCAAGGTCTGTGGATAAGCCAGTGCAATAGTTTGGCAAGTCTCTGTAAATTACCGCAAGTGCTACTTAACACAGGTATGGGATCTATGAAGGAAGCTGAAGGGTCCCTTAGAGCTCTGCAAACCCGCCCCATCTGCGCATCAGCCTGTGTGTTAGCACTAATCACATCCCATGTTTGTACAGTGACATATGTATCAGCCAGGGCTGTATGATTCCTGCAGGAACTTTGTTTCTGCCCTAAAAATTCGAGTATCAGCTTATGCTGCAGTTTAGAAAACAACAAGTAAGCAATGAATTCAATAAAGCACTATTGCACTTAAGGGTGTATTTGAATGAATAAACTTATGGGAGCTGGTTACAGCTAAACAAGCAGCTACTTGTTCAGACACCAGACTAAGTAAAGTTGGTCATGTTCTGGTTGAAAAATTTGGTTGCTTAGATTTTGGCAGGAGTATCTAAGCAATGTTGTATCAGCGTCATCCTTCAAAAGGTATACTGCTCTTACAAAGCAGCCCAGCTACTCAGCCCCTGATTTTTAGATTTAAAATCCAGATCTGAGATAGAGGTTTAAAGAAAATTTTGGAGGTAAGAAGGAAGACCACATAACCAAAGTCAGTCCTGGTACATTAGTGTTAATGTTTTGGCGATCTCTAGTTCAGAGAAAATTTCTATGTTCCCAGTCTTTATTATCAATAAATATAGCAGAAAATAAGATAAAGCCTGCCCAACCTTGTCTAAGGCACCTAGTCCGAATTTTGGTTATAATTGCCTTGAGCCAATATATTGTAAACATCCAAGCGTTAACTTTAACCTCTGGAATAAGGCCTACTGTCTTCAGATAAAACCAAGTATCTGTAAGTCTTTGCAGAATGTGTTCCCTAGTTTAGACAACATCTGAAAAAGAAACCCTGAGTGATAACTGAGTATTTCTTTCACAAAAAAACACAAAAATATAACTTTCTGTTGCAAAAGAATCCACAACCTGGACTTTGTACACATCCTGTTAGAAATTTACTCTAGATGCTGAATGAAAAATAACTGAACATGCCTCAGAGATGAATCAGGAGTCAATGAGCTACAACTAGTATTAAATATCAGCTCTTACACCAAAATTACTAGAATTATTGACCTGAAAAACTACTCCTGTTCCTCAAAGTATCACCCAAGCCTACAAATAAATGTGCTACTGTTGGAAGTATGTGAAGAATGAAGCTGAGGGTATTGTTTAGTCTCTGTGAGTAGGTAACAAGGCACAACTTTGAAGGAAGGAACAATATAACTACAAAGAGAACACAACTACGGAACTTTGAGTGAACTATCATAGAATGACAGAATCTTTGGGTTGGAA
>NW_010531385.1:0-18700 GCF_000687285.1 Phaethon lepturus | reverse complement strand
AAAAAAAAATTAAAAAAAAAAAAAAATCTTTATGAGCAACTCTCCTTGTAAACTTCCCAATAAGAACTTGCAGTAGCCTCCAAAAACGTATTTCTTAAAAGAGGAATGATCTCAATACAGCCGTAGGAACAACCCATGAATTCTTTCTCTCCTAGTAACCCAACAGCTCTTCCGTAACACGTACTCTTCCGAAACACCCGCACACGCGTGTGTTTCCTGTCCTCTAGGAAGAAAACAAGCGATGCAAGGTCTCCTTTCAGACTGATACCACCAAATACTTACAAAAAGCAATTAGAGTAACTCCAGGATGACGAGAGATGTTTCTCCTTCTGAGGGTGAAGTTTACGAGATTTTACGTAAAACACAAAGATAGGAGTTAAGTCAAGTAAAGCCAGGCTCAACAAAACACTTGACGTTTTCTGCTTGTGTGTAATAGAAACAGAGATCCATCTTCCCTTCAGGAAATAAGATATGAACACAGGAAGAAAGGAAATATCCCCTTCTCCCTTAGGGCCTTTTATAGACTTCCTATAATTTCTATACAAGGATGAAAGGTGCTTCCAATGAAATATTCAGGGCAGGGGGAAAAAGCAGCGCTAGGATTCTTCCTCTTCAGGAAATCCCTCCAAAAAATCAAATCTATATACAGATTTTTAGTGGCTCTATGGGGGTTTTGTTTGTTTTTCTTTTAATAGGTAGAGTAATTTTTCAGTCCGTTAATCAATGAGTCAATTGGTGTTTCTGCTCACAGGGATTTGGCACTAAACCCCAGAAACCTGTTGATATCCTACCAAAAAAAACCCCAAAACTTCGTGAGCTATTACCATACACAGGATCTGATTTTTGTTATCATTTGACGTCTGTTTTAAAAGCCTTATCAGCCATTCCCATTTTTCCCCCGTTTAGTCTCTAAGGTGAAATTTGGCTTCATAATTACCTTTGTACTTACTGTAACACAAATGTCTTGTTCCAAGATGACTCAGAGGAAAAAATGCATTTTAATACCTACTGAATTTTGCCTGTGTGGTATTTACCTAACATTTTCTGATGATGCCTCCCACTTCTGCGGGTTTGAGCGAATTTTCAAATAGGTGAAAAAAAATCAGGGAAAAAAAGCGCATTTGTTTTCTCATTTCACTCAAAGTATCTATTCAACAAAATCATGCTGCACGCATGAGTAAACAATGAAATAAATCAGCTTCTATTCAAAAAAAACCCTCATTCATCTATTTAAAAAAAAAAATTAGCAATGCTTAGCGAGTGTGAAGCGCTATACCACTACTATGGATAGGACTTATCTGAGATTAGAACAAGCAAAACAAAGAGCAATTCAAGCTCTCCTAATGCGTTCGATTTGTGTCTCGCAAAGGGGTCTAGAACAGGAACAGAAGCCAATCCTCCATTCTCAGTAAGTCTTGGGACACGCAGTCAATTGAAAACAGCACGCATGGGCATCTCGGTGATGATCTCTGCAGCAATCACGAATTACGTGATCAAGTAAAACAGACTCAAAATATACTTTTATTTGACCAGGGCTTAGGGGTGCCAGCTACTAGTAAGAGTGCTAGTCTTGGAGAAGTAGCTACTGCATGTATTGGAATACTATTAAAATCCAATTTTTGTCTCTGACGCCGTTACTGCTCCATGAGGGACGGAAAAAACCCAGACGGAAGGCGGCTGGTAGTTGTACGGACAGGAGAACTGCTGAGGGATGGCTTGTTGGGTCTGGCACTCCTGTTCTGAGGTGGAGTAGCATCTGGGAAGGGAGAGACACGCGGCTGTGAGAAGCAGACCTAAGTTAGGGAAGGAGCAGAAAGCGAGGAGGATGGTGATGAAGTATAGTAGCACCACGTACAAAACCTGCCGGCACATCGCACCCTCTCTACAGCTCACCACCAAAGCTGGGAGAACGTTTCTGGATTTGGAAAAAGAAAAAGATGCAAAACTGTAAGCTGCTGGAATTAGGCAAAGTCTAAATCCCTCTTTTTGTCCAAATGCAGGTTTTATTGTCTCACTCCTATCTCACATCAGGTTCAGCCTGTTCAGTGGGTCCCAAGTCACACGCGTGTGCGCACAGAGAATTATGGTTTCCTGCTGTTCCGCTCGCTTTCTATTTATTACCCAGTACATCGGGCGTCTGGTTTACATTCACAGTCGTGTCCTGCAGCAGGAGATAGATTAAGCAGCTTTTGTGGGTCCCCTTTGGGTCACGGGACATAGGTTGAGACAGGCAGGCTTAGCTTTTCTTTTTTTTTTTTAAAACAGAGGCTTAACACCCAGAGGAAAGTAGTTTTGCAGGATATCAGACTCTAGCTTAATCCCTATCTTGGCATCAAGGAGTATTATATCATACTGAGGCTGGATAAATCTGATGTAATTTTCCATACTCGTATTTTATCTTAGCATCATATTAAAATCCTGCCATCCTCGTGTTTGCTTTTCCTAAGAGAACTCAAATCATTAATGCATCATGCTGATTCCAGCCTGCAAAAGGTTTTCTTATGATTTTTATGTTTGATTAAGGAGAGGAAAAATATCTTTAAAAGCATCATTGGAAGAAGAAGAGTGAAAAATGCAAGAGCAGTCTACATACAAAAAAAAAAAGAAAAGTTCATTTAAAAATGCTGAAAACTTTCCTAAAAAGGCTCACCTTTTATATTTTATTTCTGTGAATGTACCTGCAAAAAAATATACCCCAAAAAAGCCCTACTAAGCCTTGCACTACCACAAATGCTGGCTCCTGCCTTCCTGGCCGGCAGAAACCTTCCACTATCGCCCCGGAGCTGGCAGGCAGGGGGGTGTCCTGCCAATGGATTTTAGCCAAGAGATGCAAGTGTCAACGATGTTTTCCAGAACTTGTGGCTGGATTTTACAATGACAAAAAATAGACTGGAATGTCATTCCAATACAATACCGAATTGTTCTCCAAGACAACAATGAAACAAGAAGGCATTGCAGAATTTTTTCACTAAATCAGTTATAAAGTTCCCAGATTCAGGTGGTTTTTTTTTTTTGGTACTAGCTTCCCACTTTACGAATCAAACACCTTTTATTTAATTCATCCTGTGCTCTCCCTTCTCTAGTATCAGTTTCCCAGGACCTTCCATGATCGCCTTCCTTAGACAAAGGTTCATCTCCAACCTGCCAGTCTGTATTACTCAGAGGTATTTTAGGGGCTCTCCCAAACACAATGGGAAAAGTCAAATTGATGGATTTGTCCAGTCGGACAATCTTCCTGCATCAATATACCATCAGGTTGACAAGAAAGTCCTTCAGAGCTGCCAGCTTACCTGCTACTCGAGGAAATAAGAAACCCAACCTTTGTCATCACTAACTTTAAAAAAAATCATGATTAAAAACATTAAAAATGTTATTGTACTCTTTTCATCATGGATTTACATGCTCCTCCTTACACCGCTCCCTGTCTCACATATGCTCCCGCTGAAATGGCTCGTGCCGATCCTGTGCTGACGCGAGTCCCGAGGAGTAACACGGGAACTGTCAGCACGCTCCTGCAACCTTCCCCCTCCTTACTCACTCTCCCGTCATTAGACGGATGCTAACAGGGAAAACGAAGCGGAAAACCGGAAACGAGAACAATGTCTCCTGTGGGTCTTGAGGACCCATCTATTGCATCTCACCTGGCGGTAGACAGGACTTGGAAGAGGACCCATCATGCCCATCACAGTCTACAGCCTGCCTGCTATTTATTTGTAGACAAGTTTTGCAATTCCCCATCTATAATATCGCCATATTGTAGCTGAGTATCTGTAAGCTGTGGTCATGCTTTTCAGAAAAAGCACCCAGGTTACAGTCAAAAGCAGACTAAACCAACAAAAATTCTTGTTAGCGAATTTTCTCGAAGTCTTAACCATGGAGCCATGTGGTTACAAGTGCCACCTTCCTAAAAAGATTTCAGTCAAACTCTTCAGCCTCTTGATTTGGACAGCGTGGTTAGAAACTGTCATCTGTAATAAATCAAAACAAACAAACAAACAAAAAAAAATCCTCTCTCTATTCCTGAATTAAAACTTTTCCAGAAAACAAGTCCGTGGTTCTCACTCCTCCTGTGGAGGAAAGGATGGCATGGAGCACCCCTCCTGAAAAGTGCTCCCATAGAGCAATCATCAGCCCAGCATAAAGAGCTGCAGAAGATCAAAGTCACCAGGCAGCCAAATCTGAAGGGTCCGCTGATGGCAAAGGTTTCAAACAACCTACTTTCATCCAGAGTCTGTTCTACGAAAAGCACAAACTGAGATCCCCTTCAGTCCACGTTTTCACAGTGAAACCGGTACATAAATAAATTAATAGGTTACTTAGTGGCACAAGAAGTAGATGTGTGACCTGACCTGAGGAGGAACCTGTAGGCTACGTTTAGGGAAATGCGCTCACTGCTTTACAACCACAACGTACCAGCATTCTTACCGTGAAGCCCAATGCATCACCAAAAATAGCACTTGAGTTTTTATAAGCCAAATCCTGCCTTTCTGTTGGCTCTTCCCAAGCAGAAGACACTATCGCAGAAAAACTTGCCCTACCGGCATATCATCATCTTCACTACAGGCTTTATTTTTCTGGCAAGCTTCCTCAAAGGAAAATAATTTCTCGTCACGCCTCGGCTGTTACAGCTGTAGAGGCAAAGTCTGTGCAACAAATCTTGTCCAGCTACAGAGCTCCTACACCTCCTCCTACGTCAAGCATTGATAAACAGCCTTAGGGTGAGAAGAAATCAATCTAAATTTATTCAGATTGAGATTATATAGAAAAATCTCAGATTCCAAGTAACTACCAAAATTACATCCTGTGTAGAAGGAGCTGACTCACTAACACACGAATGGTTCATTGCCATTCTTCTAAAACTTTTCACATGAGTTTAGCCTAAATTTAAGTAACAAAAGGGACTCTCTGAAATTAAAGCATCTTTTCAGTAATTAGATGTAATTAAAAGAACCCTTTACAGAGTCGAGAATGGATTTGATGACAGAAAGGGCAGTTGGAGAGGGGAGCTTGATGGGAAGTCAGCATTTCCCTTCTTAAAGGCCTTATTTTGGACTCTGCTCAAAAATGTTGAAATCTGAGACTCTCCCTCTTTTTTACCCCATATATTAGTGCCAAATAAATAGTATGAACACAGCTAACAAAAGAATTTCTATGGTGGCACAAAGAAGAAGAGTAACCATAACATCTTTGCACATGAACACTGAGTTCCCAGGACGTTCAGACGTACATTGTCAACCATGAAGTTCTTCAGGTTTGAGAGATCCTCGTTGACACAAGCTCTGTTCAGCCAGATCTCAGCATCATCTCCCACGCACCGCTTTGTTAGGGCATATAATCACATCATGATGAGAAAAAAACCCATGAAAACAGGTGAATAAAAGACCCAATGTTGACAGACTCGGTCTTCCTAATAAAGGAAGGATGCTGCACGCCATGACAAAATACATGCAGGACACCAGTCCGATAAAAAACCACTGGTCTCATCTACTCCGTAGGCTGTCACCAAGCACAGCTGTTCCTTGCATTTTGAAGGGAAAAATGAGAAACCTAATACCACGAGAAAGTTTCTTTTGAAGTTCTACACCAACAGGTTGCCCTTATGTCCTGAAGGAGAGATGTTTGCTAGTCTCTTAAAAGCTTTGTGGGGTTTCAGTTTTCTTCTAGTAGTATTTTTGTGTTAATTCTGAATACCCTCATCAACGTAGCACATCTTCAAAGGAATCCTGCTAAGCTCCTGATGCTAATAACCTGTGGTGACAATGAGTCTCCTAAGCTAATGGGGTTTGGTATAAACAGGCGCTTCCAGCAGTTTTGCTACTTTCTATTCCATTAAGTGGCCCTGTCCTCAATACTTCAGGACTGAGAATTTTCATTCCACTTCCTTCACGCTATTAATTATTTTGTCTGCTGCCCACTTTTTCTCCTCTAATATTTTCAGTCTTTTAAATGCTCATGCTTAGTTGCAACTATGATCTTTTCCTTTGTGTTTGGGGCTTTTTTTTTTTAATCTTATGTAATATTACGCCACTTTGCCCTCGAACTCCATTCCTTTTCTTTTTATAATGGTCTGAAAAAGGCACAGGACAGTACTACTATTAGTACATAAGCTAATGAAACATCACTCAGTTTTTTCCCACAACAAAATACTTTTTTCCTCTCATTAAGATCTGCTCCGCAAGGTTTCTCTATCTCTGTTGGTGTCTCTGCCAATTAACTGTTACTGTGCCGAAACTTAAATGTCCTCCCCAAGCTCAAGCCACTAACGCGGTCCAGTCTATCGTCCCAAATAACCATCTTGTGATGGTTATTCATGCACATGCCAAGTGTCTTGTATTCATCAGCAAGAAATGCATCCCAGGCAAAGAAGGTCAGGGTGAAGTGACACTTTATGACATTAAAAAAAAAAAAAAATCTAATGGCTTTGTGCCACCAGATGGGAAGAGATGTGCCTGCCCCACCGCTCCTGGGCAAAGGTTCTCTCCTCTCCCCCTTTCTCTACACAGCGCAATGCTGGTCCTTAGTAGACTTCTACTGAACTTAGCAAAAAGACACAAACCCAACTCTCCTTCCACTCCAAGGACTTTCTCTAGGTTAGCTAATTGAGTCAGCACAGACCTGGAGATGATGAACTTCTGAGACAATGAAAGGACAGAGCAAGTCTGCAGGGTCCTCGGCAAAGGTAGATGGAAGACTTGGAACGTCTTCTCCTGCTTTACTGTCACACTAAAAACACAGTTCAATGCTTAATACCCTCTGCTTTTTTCTGCACATAGCAAATTTTCAGGAGGCTGAATATTTTGATCAGCAAATCTGACCTGAATGGCATAAGCATTTTTCTAACTAATGGTTAGCTGATTTCACACGGACCTACACATGGACCTTGCATATTTATACAGAATAAAAAGCATTTCACAGATCCAACTGCAATTTGGGTGCTCTGCACACCATCACAGAACAGTTCCATGGTGTCCTTCCATGGCCACGTAACCACCTGCATGTAACACTCCTTTGCTAAATAGCATATAGTCATTTATGCAAACATATGACGGCACTTTATATCCTATAAAAGCTTACAAATAACAATTTTCAAAATATTTTGGCATTATCTTGTGTTTTCCACAACCTCTGCTTGCAGGGGTCTCCCTGGACATATAACTCAGTCCCTTTCAGTTCCTCTGGTTTTTAAGACAACCATTTTCCACTTACAATTATGAATACACATTAAGTTAAATACAAGACGTATTTAGGGTGACACTCAGCACATCAAACAACCAGCTCCTCACAGCTTTCCAAAATCAAAGGAAGGGGGAGGAATCAGGTCACTTGTTGCCCACGAAGTTGTCTCACATCTTTTATTTCCCTTCTGTCAAGCAATTTCACATCAGATTTCTTCCAAAAGTGTGAATTAATTAATTAACTAACCCTGAGGGATAAAACGTCCTTGGTCACAAATGGTTGAAAATTATAAAGATCAGTTAAAGTCTTTTTGCAAAGCCATTCACTGAAGAAGTACCAACAGAAGAAAATGAACTGAAAGCATCACAGAAAAACCTCTTTTCTGCAGGGATGTAAAAGAGGATTCACTAACAGGTGTATTTACTTTGATAACGAGTTTTACCTCATCTGATGAAGAACAAGGGAAAAAATGCAGAGACTGGTGAAAAAGAGAAGCAGGTGACAGACGCCAGCCTGATAAGCAGAACAAATGGGATGGAAACAAGGTGGGGATGGTTGAGGAGCTCCGACACGGGGCTCATCTCCGGCAAAACGGAAAAGGGGAGTGAGAACCACCAGTCAAGATGTTGAATGGATTTGAGAGACGTACATGACTCTATTAGTCGAGGCATAAACTAATGGCCTTGGAGCCTTGCAGTAAGCTGAGATGGAAAAAAACTGAATTCTCTGAATTATTTAGATAGAAGCAGGAAGACAAACGTGGCCCAGAAGGGCAGTTCCTTGCACAGATTAAGCTTAAGATGAAGCTCAGATTACAAGCAGGATCAAGAGAAAGATTTTTAACAACCCCCAAGCTCTCCACAAAGATTTGATTAAAGGGCTCTGCTCCTGCACCGGCTTCGTATTTAGCACGTCTGGTTTTTTTTCTTTTAAATACCTGAATTTTGCTTACGGAACTTTCCTACCTCAGTAGGAGGATTGTAAAAATGCACATCATAATGTATGAAAAAAACACCCAGAGTCTAGAGTTGAGGGGCTTTTGGGGAAGGACAACAGCAACCCTTCATGTGCGTTATTATTCTGCTACCATTAAAATCCCATTTTTCCCCTATGTCATCTATGTGCCTGCTATATTTTACCTTATTAGGAAGAAGAATACTGTGGCTGCAGAGAGATGCCCAACGTTCAAGACAGACCGGAATCAAAATACTCTGATCGTCCCAGACACCACTGATACCTGTCTTGATTCCATAGCCAAATCTTCCCTTTTCTAAGGCTCCTTACCACTGCATTTTATTTGCTAAATCAAGTGGACTTGGCCAGCTTGCTGTTACCAAATGCCACCCTCACCCTGCACGGATACACCCTGATTCCTCTGGAAATCCATTAGCTGCTGCTAACTCCATTAAGACACCATCTTGCTCCTGATAAAGACATTGGCAGCTGTTTCAGACAATGAACCAAGACCTCTGAACACGACTGCAGCCTTTCACGTAGGTGCAGCCTTTTTTCTAAGTTGATCTACAGCGTAAAGCTTCTAAACCTTAGCACTAGACCAAATTACGCAGTCGTTTCAAACACTGCATTAAAATCCCATCCAGCTACTATAAAAGGAAAAATGAACGGTTCCAGGAGGCAGCTCTGCGGCAGAAAAGCCAGCGTGGCTCTGAAGATAAGAGGCAGCTGCCAGAGGTAAATATAAGCATGATTTATGGATGTGGTGTCCTTGCTCATTTAGCTTTTGACAAGCGCTGGAGATGCAGAATGAGAGCAGAGAGGCAGCTCTCCCCGCAGGGCTGCAGACGTACGGGGTCTACGACCAAGCCCACGTTTGCCATCGGTGCCAGAGCAAGGAGAGGTTGCAACTACAAAGCAGTGTTGATTTTTTAACCTTCAAAACCAGGTGTCTCCTCGGCTGCGTCTCCTTAATTGCAGAAACACCAGTAGCTCCGGTGACATGGGGCCGGTACTTAAATGTTAATACCATGGTCAGGCACAACCTCTTAACAATACACCACGATTTACCGAACGATCAGAAAAAAACTGATGGCAGTTTGCAGGGTCTTCCTGAAGAACCACATGCTCATTCCATAACCCTTGTAATCCCCGAGGACAGGCACCGACTACAGACCAAGAAACTACAGATCGCACCTTGAAATGGGAGCTCAGGTCACAACAGTTTGTCTGCTCCTGGCTACAGCCCTTCTCGAGCAGGTATCACACAACTTGTCCCCTCCTGGGTGACAGAAAGTAAAACGAAATCTGGATGCACTGGGAAGAACTTGCTCGGCTGAAGATGACAGCACTGGCAAAGGCTCATAGACAGCAGGCAGTGCTTTTGTTTTGTTGGAGTCCTATCTTCTTGCTGGACTTCGGCGTGACATTTTAACTGGTCAACCTGATCTAGATCCTCCAAGGTCCTCCAGCAAAACAGCTGTATGCAAGCAAGACTCAAAAAATCTTGACTTATTAAAAGAAATGCAGAGCTGACAAAGCCGACATTTCTGCCTAACTTAGAAATGGCACACAACTCAAGGGGGCAAAGTCCAGTGCAACTCACGGGGGCAAAGCCATCAAGAAGAGTCATGAGTAAAGAAGTACAATACGAATAAACAGAGAGTAGACGGTTGCTAATTGCAGCTGTCTCCTTCAACACTGTAGGCTTCCGGCTGCTGGGATGTCCATCTGCAAGTTGTCTCCATAAGGACATTTTGCAGTACCTTTTACCCAAGCATGAAAACGTGCCAGAATAAAATATCTAGTTCTACATAAATTATTGCAAAGACGAACAGAACAAACCCAGGAAGAGCGCCTGGTATAAATTTTTAACTGTCATGAAGCAGAAAGTTTCAAACGAGGAGTTGCCAAGCACTCAAACCACTGTTTGCGGGGGGGGGAAGAAAAAAAGAAAAAAAAAAAGCCCCAAACCACAGGACAGTGTTTCTAATCAGTGTACAATAACAACGCAGCGAGCAAGCATGCAGACAGAGAGGAATGCGGCATCACTGCAAATCCAACAAAGGCATCCTCTCCGTGCGCTTGTGGGGCTACAGCTCGGGAAAATGGTAAAAGAAAAGGCTTGACTTGGTATAATGAAGTCCAATCTCAGCTCTGATGCCTCCAAACCTCTGAAGGAAAGGATTACTCCAGGCCTCCTGCGTCTCCTCTGCTCCTTAAGACTATTAAGGGGAGGTGACAATTGTCACGGCAGAACCCTGAGGTGACAGATCTCACAGGAGCCAGGCTGTGATCACAGAATGATCACATTAGCATTAGCCATTTCATGGAAAGTATTTCTACATATATTCCAACACCGTTTGATGAAAGGGGTCAGCAAACATCAGCTCCTGTGCAGAGCACAGAAGGTGAAACAACGCCTGAACCTCTACAGGCAAGTCCAACCACCCGTACCGAATACGATATGTGTCTCTAGTACGGAGTAGATGCACGTAGGAACTTCATCAAAGCTCAAGAACCCATCCCAAACGTAAGAACTCAAGGCTTTTTGCATAAGAATGATTATTTCAAATTGAAGCTCCATACTTCTAACTCCTTGCTAATAACCTAAAATTCATGAAGAGGTAGAAGACAATCAAGAAACCCAGTGCCTCATCTACAGAGCCAATGGCTCCATCAGGAGACACACGATCTCCTCAACAACAAACTCTCCTGCTATCCTGAGCAGTCCCATCAGTGATGTTGGAGGTAGAAGCCCAATGCTACTTACTCCCACTTCACCCATAGAGCCCAATAATTTACTATTTCCACTCACAGCTTTGACAACAGGTTTCAGAACCAAAAAATTTCTTAGAATTCCTTCTTTAGGCGAGTTTTTGCTCTTCTTTTAATAACTGCTGCACTGTGCAGGCTCCCAATATAAAATTGTTCAAAGCCTTGGAAAGCACTTGGTAGATCCAAGCTGCAATTCTTGACGGTGTAAAAAGGCAAGCGCATGCCAAAATGACATTTTTACAATTCTTTTTTTGAGCACCACTGCAATACAGTCTCTTCCAGACAAATGCCTCTGAAAATTCCAGTGTATCAACAAGCTATGCAAAAAACATCAAGCATTTCAGCATCCGAAAAATAAAGTAGCTGCTACATACATCATCGCTCTATCAGGAAAGGCAGCTGCCTACGAGTTATAGGAGTTGTGGTGGGACAGTCATGTCTGAAAATCCTCAAAACCTCAAGCACTCCATCCATTTGAGCCAACTATAATGCTCTTTTGTAAAACACACAAGAATAACAACCAGCCCATTGGCGCCAACAGTCCAATTAGTCACGAGTGGGATTATCAGATGTGAAGTATTCTTTGTAAAGTCCCAAAACGTCAAATGAATCCTACTCTTCCTTCCTAACTCAGATGGATCTAAATCTAAGTCACCTCTCCCACTCCCCGAGCCAGAGGAAGGCCAGGAGAAGACCTCTTATCATGGTCAGGTTCCAGCTAGAGCATCTCAAATTCTGCTCTAGTATGTACAGTATGAGCAAGTCAGTAGTGAACCTGCTACCAGAGGGAGGTCACTGTCGGTTAAAATTTGGTGGTCAGCACACTAACGTTGTGAGGACAGTGAATAAAAAGCAGGGGTGGTGCCTATCTCTTCTTAACACGATTCATGGCTTCTAATAAAATGATTTCGTCATGGGGATTACATCAACCTTTCCCACCAGAGTCTCGTGCTCCTTCGTCTTCCCCCACAGTCACCACAATCAGAACACCCTGATCTTTCCTTTCTTGCACTAGATATTGGTGACAAACCTTTATAAGCGAATACCTGACATTTGTGAGCAGAGACGTCACCAAAAACGTTTTGGAAAGCACTTGAGAAATTCACGTTCAGCCGTTTCAGGTAGCAAGAGGGGCTCTTTGATCTCCACAGAAGGAGCATCTAGGTAAGACTGTTTCAAGCCGTTTCAATACAAAACCTGGCTGTCCAGGTTAAAATATCAGAAGAAACAGTTTAATCCAACCTGCCAAGTTTTGCAGCGAGGTGGTTGAAGGCTGTACGTTGTCCCATCGTCACAGCTGTGATGTAACCTCCAGCAGAATGGTGGTTATAGTTACATTTTGTATTTTTCTAGCAATTTCTTAAGTCTGTGCCCAAGACACAGGAAAAAAGTACAAATACCACATCCATTATATGTCTGACACAAAGGGCACACAAATGCTCTTACTGTTAGGGGAGATTCAAGCCTTGCACAAAGGCAACACTTAACTTTCAAAGGTTAAGCTCAGTAACTGTTACTGAGCTTAAAGACACAATTTTAAAAGGGGAGAAAAGATTCCCCGCCCCCCGGAAAAAAGGAATCAAAATATCTACAGCTGACCCTAATGACAACACATCACGTGCTTACTTATTTGTGACACAACAGGCTGCTCTCGGAGACATCACTCAAGACGTTGCAAATTTTCATACAACCATATTGACAACAAGGGGGAACCGAGGGACTGAGCGTGGTGTGATACGATGCTCAGCGTTTTAAAACGGGGGAGGGAATACAAGAGCACTAGATGCAGAAACAGGCAAAACAAGTACTGCAGCAGAATAGAACTTATACACTTTGGAGAATAGAAGAAGAGAGGTGTTTCTGTTTACCAGCCACAGAATAGAATTCAAAACTCCTGGAAACCACATATTTAGAAAAAAATACGTGTTTGCTGACATTGTCATCCTGAGACAGACCATAATAGAGAAGTTAAACATTTCACGCGGTGCCGGTCGCACCGGTAGCAGCGGCGCAGGCTACACTCAAGTTCTCGAGTGGCTGATGGAGCTGTGGCTGCTCCAAAGCATGACGCAAGGACCCAGGTTGTGAGAAGTCTGAAGAAGAGAGAATGGGAACCTCCTGCAGAGGATCTCCAGCTCCTCCAATACAAGAACAATGACTAACACAGGCAATTAGGATCCAACCAGAAATTTCCTGGAGGTCTTAGGTCACCACTCTCCTGTGGGATGAATCAGTGCTACAGCTTAAGGAATGACATATGGAGACTACGACTTGTACCATACACGCTCAGCAACGCACAGTTCTGCTTCGGAGAACGCTTACACAGCCGCGAGTCATTAAAACAGTTAAAGACTATCACAGAATAAAGTGCTGACCTGCTTTCCAGGAACCATGTAGAAAGTAAAGTCGATCGTTTCCTAGATTCATACACATTAGCTTCTCCTACATTATTTTTAGGTAAATAAATAAAAACTGAAAGAAGCTCTACCAGGGCCGAGTGTACATCTCAAAGCATTGAAAATCATGTACAGACCTCCGCTAGTTTGTACGGTAGGATCAGCTTCTCTCCTACTGTCACTGTCTTTCTGGTAACCAGGGCCTCAAACAGCATCTCTTCTTTCACCTAAAACAAAAATCTTGACGTTAATGATTATTCGAGGAATAAATATTTTTAACCTCTATTTAAAAAAATTAAAATATATAAGTGTAAAAATTTTTGTAAATTTAAAATTTATAAATTTAATTTTAAAAAACCTTAAAACACTTTTGCCAGCCCTTGCCGAGTTAATGTTCAATGCGTAAGAACAAGCCATGGGGAGCAGACAACTCAGCACATAAATCCAGCATCAGAAATCAGATACCAGGGTATTCAAGGGAACCTGATTTTCCACAGTCATCACATTTCTAGTAATTTCCCATTGGTTTTCTTCGTTCCTGGTGCAGCTCCTCCCTCCCACACTTTTTCTTGGCAAAATAAGTCAACTTTCTAGTGTTGTTAAGGTGACATCATACAAATTACTCCACAAATAAGCAAAATAGTGTCATCAGTTTAAGAGAGATCCAAGCGGAGGGAGGGTTTTGGTGTTTGTCAGGGTGGGGAGGAATTAGGAGGAGGAAGAAACCTTTTGAAAAGCACCTGATATTGACTCTGCTATTCGCGCCTGATATTTACGCCCTAAAGATGCCAGTTCCTGGCAAGGCGACAGTCTCTAATCACCCATAGCAGAAACCAGTTTACAAAAAAACAAACCAAAAAACCAAAATCAGTTGTGTAAACACAGACACTTCAGCGAATAGGTAAGCGGTGGGCTGAGGTCTATACAAGCTGCTTATCCTGAAGGACTCCATGCAGACACCAGACCTGCTCAGAACATCTCTGATGAAGACTAGAAGCACCAAATCCACATTTCTGAAGCCATCCAAGGCCCTATTTTTATCCCAGGTAAACCATTTATGATTTGATGTGGACGATGGGAAACAAGAGTGGTTTATATACTTTGACTTACTGGTTTAATCCAGTAACTAGTATGAAGAGCAACACAAACAAGCCAGTGGAACTTAAGAAATCTCACAAACCGTCGCAATAACGATGCCGTTACAAAAAAGCTACTTTCTACCAAAAGTACTGTCACAGGAGTCTCCCTGATAAACTCCAGTGCATTTTTATATAACTGACTTTTCTTGCAACACCCACTAACAAAAGCTTGTTGCTGCGGCGCAGAAAGCAGAAAATTTTGAGTCACCTGTATACGACCTTCACCTACCAGCAAGGTCTATGTCATTGGAAATCCAAAGTCAACACCTTGAGGTTCGCTTCGTTAGTCCTCAGTAATACTCTAGAGCGCCTGGTTCCGATGATCTGATTTTACCTTTCAAAATCAAGCGGAAAAAAAAGAATCTTCTCGTTCATCTGGAAATCCACGGCAAGTTTTCACATTTGGTTTGTCTTCTTCTACATTCAGCAAAATGGCGATTTTCAGAATTTTGGCTCTGCAGGCAAAACGTGGACACTCTTCCAGCAGCTTGCGACTGCGGGACCATCGGCTGCCCTTCCTCAATCGCACAGCTTGGAACAAGAGTGAGTTTTACACCATCCGTTGTCCCACTGCAGGGATGCTGCAAATCTGCAGCCAGCACGCTGGCTTTTTTTAATTAGCAAAGGCAACAAGGCAGAGGGGTATCAGATGGTTACTAATCAAAACAGACCAACGTAATATCCCTAAACAACTTAAATGCCTCCAAGTCCCAGATTTGTCAGCAAACACAGAGATTTTAAATGGTTTAAACAACTACCCGCGCCGTCCCTCACCGTCCCCATCTAATGTTCACCCCGGTTGCCTTTTCCCTCTGCTCTCCCGATGGATGCGACCTGCAGATGTGCATCCTTCATCTCCAGACCTGCTGCAAGCTGACCCGGAGGCATTGCGTTGAATCATCTCCTCGTACAAAAACATACTTGGCAAGGATGGGAATGTATTCCCTGCATCTCCCTGGGTCTCAGCCTGCAATTACCACCCAGTGGAGCTTGATCTTGATTGCTTCATCACCTCTGAGAGCCAACACCACAGGTACAGCCAAATTACCCTAATTTTCATTTAAGGTCACAGCTTGAAGGTAGCCGCCTCCTGATGCTAACGAGGAGCCACAGGAGCGTTCTAAAGATAAGCTCAGTGCATGATGATGACTAAGGACACCTGGTGCATGGAGATACTTGCAGCTTCCCCATCGCGTACATCCTATGCTTCCTCCTCCAGTAAGCGTGATACACTAAAAGAGAGACAAAACCCATCCTAGCAGATTGCCAAAGAGGAGAACACAATTTATTTCTTTATTTTGTGCCCTGGGAGTTACACTTCTAAGTTATGTTTCATGGATTTTTGCCTTCTGGTGCTAAAGGGCAAGTCCTGCTCTCCCTCTTAAAAAAAAAGCTACACGTCCTGTAGTAGTTCATGTCTTAATTACAGGGACAAAATACAGATTTAAGACTTCACTGCCACATGCAAGTCGAACCAAGGCTGAGAGGGCTGGATGACGAGAGCTCTAAAACCCGGTGAAGGATGACCGGCAACGCTGCCACGGCTATAAACGTCAGCGGAGCGCAGCGGGGAGCAGACAGCCAGCGGGCTCCCGCAAGGGCTGGGCTGGAGCCAAGGCAGGCGGAGATTGCTTCTCCAGTAATGCTGGGGTATTATGTTATAGCAGCTGAAGAAAAATGAACCATTTCCAACTTGAGAGCAGGAAAACATCCCTTTTTGTCTCTCCTCCCATATTTGGGAAAGGGATTACAGTGTTGAGCGGTCGTTCAAAAGCTGCCCGGTGTGGAGTAACAGAAAATGAATTCGGATTTCTATCAGTTCTTCTTGAAAAACATCTGACCCTTTTCTTCAGACTTTCTTTCAAACAACCAGAAAGTTATCTGACTTGGGTTCTGGCTCAGAGCTTCGTGTCCGATGAAGATGTCCCTGTTCACTGCAGGAGGGTTGAACTAGATGAACTTTGGACGTCCCTTCCAACCCAAACTGTTCCATGATTCTATGATCTGCAAAACTTTGTCCATAAAATGGATCCAGAAGAGAAGGCTGGATGCAAGCACTGGCTGCCTTGTAATCTTCACCTCGCTTTTGCTCCCCGATTACTTTCCAAGATGTTTATCACACAAGAAGCACAACATCTGTGGGATCCCTCTGGGAAGCTGAAGACAATTTTTTAGCAGAAAAAGAACTTGAGCACATAAATCTTCCACAGAGGTAGACACTAGCTCCAAAAGCTAACATCAGCAATGCAAAAAGAGATCTGGCAAAACTAATTTAGGACATTTGATAACTTACGTTTACCTTTATTTGCATTGAGGCTGGTTACCTAAGCCTGAAAACTGAATATAAAACTGCTCCATTAAGTGAAGATAGAATTTGCCTTTCTTACTCAATGCTCCATCCACAGAAATAATTTCCAGTATTAGTAAATGCACACAATTAAAATGTTCCTGCTTTTCTAATAGGAAAAAAAAAAAAGTCACTCAAGGTCAACTTAATCATTTGATCAACTTGATCATTTCTAATAGAGTGCTTTTGTTAATAAGCCCACAAATGAGCCTTTCCAAGCTTTTCCCCAGAAACACAAAAGTTTTCCCTAGTTTTACACAATCCTCTACGATCTCTGCAGAGGAGCAGTGATATTTGCAGCACTTGCACAGGGCTCCACGTCTGCTCAATCCATCAGGCAGCCTTGACATCATGTTACGGCACGTTATTTCAGCAAAGTTTAAACAAAGGCTGTGAAAAACATGCCAAAAGCCTCGCATAATCCACACGCTATGTCTATTCTTGGGGGGAAAAAAAAAAAGGAACCAAGATCTTACTGTAAATGAAACAATAATCTGCAGTCTGGCCGAAAACCTATATTGCAGTTCACTTTTTCAACAAACGCTGGTCTGAATGTTTTAATAAACCAAAAACATATTGGATGGGGTTGTTGGTATCGAAGAAAAATCAAATCCATCACAGATCATCTTCTCCTCCCTGATTCCTTCAAAAAAATCTGCATATTAGCTTCATTTTATAGGGACACAAATGGCGTTACACAGAGGAAGGATAGTTGTTCGCTGCTGTTGCATTAACTGCTGCACCAGGGAAATCCCCCCAGTTGTCCTTAGAGGCTCGGAGGCTCCAGCGTAAACCAGCTAGCTCATGATAATTTGGGCCAGACTTTCCCTCGGAGGGGGTAAGCACCTTCGCTTTTCATAAATTTTTCATTTCAGCCAAGCTGTTGGTTCCCCTCCTCCCCGTGAAGACTCCTGCCCTACCGGTGCTCTGCAGGAGGACCTCCATCCCCTCTTCTTGGCTGGTTTCAGAGATGGACAATTCAGCTCCTGCTTCTCGGAGCCTTTCCACCAAGTCCAGCTGGATTTTTTTCTTCTCTTTTCCATGTCACATCCTTGACTGAACAAATCCAGTGAGTCATTTAAGGAAAAAAACCCAAACCAAAACACCCCCCCAAAGTAAGCATCAGAAACCACAGCTGGTTTCTTCCATCATTTTGTTACGCTCAAGACCGTCCTGCCAAGCATCCAGTGGCTATATGAAAAGAAGCTAAACTATTTGTCAACTAATATTTATTTTTATTCTGAGATGATTTTTCGGTCTTAGCGAGTAATGCCAAGATCTAGAGAGGGGATTAATAATTCATATTTTCAGCAACAATGGTGTGAAAAGCAAAACTGTATACTCTTCAGTGACCACAAAAAAAAAAAAAAGAAGTAATAAAAATAATTACCCAAAAGAGACAAAATACAGAGTGTCAAATGTTTCAACCAATATTTTTGGTCTCCAGCTGAGAAGAATTCACTACACTTAATTTGGAGAGTTGTTAGTAGCTAACTAATGAATGAAGTGCAATGGATGCTCTTTGCAATGATATTTCATCTGTTTGAACCCTTTAGTCCTCCTTTTTGATCAAATCTGGACAATATATATATTCAGGTCTGCAAAGAAACAGAAACCAAGCATTTCAGAAAGAGAAATCAAGCCGCTTCTAAAAATGAGATTATTGGCTTTACTTCAGCTGATCGGGGAGTGGGTCTATTGGAACGTTTACACTTGGAGGCAACCAGTGTCTCTAATTCCATGGATAAATTACCGATGAATGCAACTTGAAGGACAAAAAACACCACTTAGCCAAACCCAGCAATGTATTTCACAAGATCATACCTGCAATCTGCATTGTCCTGATCTAACTAACAAGCATTTTATGCTGTATACGGTCATAAAGGGATGGAGAGCAGCCCCATGGAGAA
>NW_010531384.1:0-843 GCF_000687285.1 Phaethon lepturus | reverse complement strand
CATGGAGTTTGATTTGAAAACACAGCAAAGGCGGAACAAGCGTCACAACGTGCACACAAGGACAGCGACGAGGAGTTGTAAATACTTTACGTACTGTCTACAACACTGCTGTTGTGCCATTCTCTGGCAAGCAGATCAAGCCTGCTCCTCGTACTTTGTGTTCAAAATGACATGGGAGCTTAGCACAGCATAAGGGATCGGAAATAACCACCAACCTCTGCTTGCTTGCTTGTTTTTCTTGAATATGCAAGCCCCAAAACTGACGCTACATCTTCAGGCAAAACCTGGAGCGCCCAGCCAGTTATCGCTAAGCGTAATGCCCCCAACGCCAATCGAGACCAACGCCAGGCTTTGCCTTCGACGGCTTATAACTGGCGAAGATTAAGAAGCCAGCACGCCCACTGCCATCCCTCAGGTACCTGAGGACTGGGAGGCCAAAAGTTTCTGAGCTTCAGCCCTTCTGACAGTAATTTGCAGAAGAGCCACCAAGTGAAATCTGGCTCCCTATAAGAAGGGGCAGAAACGTTCAGCGTATCTAACCATGGGGAACATGGAGATTTGTAAAGCAGTAGTTAAAATTAAAGTAGTTTGCACGCTAGCCACCTCACATTGTACTTGATTCCGTACATCAGAACGGATGATTTGTAATTTAGACCAAGACCAGAATCTTTAAAGTTAATTTGGGGAATTTTTCTGTAAAGCTCTGCTCATAATTTTACTCACAGCTATGAGGATGCTTTTTTGTTGTTATTTTTTTGTTGTTATGGTTTGTTAAATTTCAATCGTTTTACAACCTAAGGATTTGGTGTTATCATTCAGCGGTTGACGTGCCGCCTGGGAGCC